>NW_008751652.1:843390-1078668 GCF_000230625.1 Exophiala dermatitidis NIH/UT8656
CCCCCCCCGGGACCTCTAAAGCATAAATACAGGTGAGGTATTCGATATATCATGCTTTCAAACTCAACAGAGACAAATAAACTATTGAAATCGAAATCGAAATCCACCATCGCGCTGTGAAAGTCACATATACTGCAAACCACACTTCCATCTCACATCACAACCCAAGCAAAATGGCCGGCAACGACAACCCAGGAAACTTCGCCAACCGTCCCAAGGAAGAGGTGCAGGAAATTGCCAGCAAGGGCGGACAGTCGAGTCACTCTGGCGGCTTTGCCTCGATGGACCCTGACAAGCAGGTATGTTTGGACGTTGGCACTCTGCGCCCAGTTCTCGACAAGAATTTGTGCTAACTTCTGTTACAGCGTGAGATTGCTTCCAAAGGAGGCCAAGCATCCAGCGGCTCGTTCGAACCTGGCAGCGAGAAGGCCAGAGAGGCCGGCAGAAAGGGTGGACAGAGCTCGTAAACAGAGACCTGGCCGACTTCAAAACCACACATTGCAATATGATGGGATAAAGTGCGCAGCCGCATGAAGATAAACCCTTGCAAAGCTGTTTGCAGTTGCTGGAAGTTGAAACAGCATTCTGCATGTACAACATACATAGTCATTCCGCGATAGGAATAACATGACTTGATACCCGGCTTGCTTCTCCTCCTTACAGGTGCGTTGGAACATTTATAGACAACAATAAAACCTGTGTGTGACTCTAGTCCATATTAAAATAGTCTCTTCCTCTAAACGACGAGGTATAGTTTATCATTCTCACTTCTTGAAGAGATTGCTGGGTATGGTTTCCTGTACTTGCGAAGTTCATTCCATTGGAGGTGTACAACGTAGGGGTTGAGGCTCTGCTGAACCGGAGCCAACCAACTCGCGTGACGAACACAAACCGGGAGATGGGTTCTGGCTTCTCTGAACCTGCAGCGACGGACAAACCACAAACCTGACACCATTACTATCCGGCAGGCAGAACAACAAGGTGAAGCTATCAGCTCGATCAACAGAATATTCGTTGAAAGCATGAAGAGAGTCGCAAGAAGTAATCATGATGCTGTCGATGCGGGTTAAGCCTCACCTCAGCATCTCCTATTGGCCGACAGTACTAGCTGCAACACCCGCTGACTAAGACAGCTCTTCCATCCGCTCAACCTGCCACATTCAGCGCCAAACCACCTGCGCCGGAGCCTCACTCGCATTTTGCAATTGTAGATTGATCGATCGATCGTCCGAAGACGCTCACATTCCCTCGCCGTGGTAGTGAACCGCATTATGCTGCCACGATGATACAACTCAAGGTCAGTCAGAACCCTTACGTGTTCCATTGTACCCAAGGACTATTTTCCCCCCTACCGATCACTTTCACTCTCCACTACCAATTTCCAGTCCACCACGGTCTGAATAGTAACGAGTCCATACTAACATTCCGGTGCTTCCAGACGATGCTTAACTGCATCGACAACTCCGGCGCGGCCATCGTCGAGTGCGTGGCGGTCATGCGGAAAAAGGTACAACACGCAACAATAGGTATGGCTACCTAAGAAATACCCTCACTCCTTCTCCAACCCCCTCAAAAGACAAATACGTCGCTGGCGGCCCGAAATTTGAACTGACTCTCACGCCAAATCCAGGTGACAGAATAATCGTCGTTGTGCAGAAACAGAGATCCTTCGGCCCCGAAAACCCAGGCGGCTCGAGCTTGGGAATTGCGAATAAAGTGCGCCGAGGGGACATACGACATGCAGTGGTTGTGCGGGCCAAGAAGGAGATCCAGCGGAAAGACGGCAGTCTGATCAGATTCGACGACAATGCCTGTGTGCTGATCAACAAGAACGGCGATCCCATCGGCACCAGATTATCCAGTAAGCAAGAAACAAACATTACAAGGCCGACCGAGTGTGGTTCAAGTTCCAGACGGGCTGACATTTCATAACCAGGTGTTGTGGGATCCGAGTTGCGGGATAAAAAGTGGTCCAAGATCCTCTCACTGGCGCCGATGCATGTATGATTTGATAATGAAGTCGAGGGTAGGAAATACATGTTGAAACATCTGCGCTCTTGGACAGTTCTCTGCTTCTCAAGATTCTTTGCTATTGCAGGCATTGACTGCGCGCTTGGCTATTGAAACTCCTGGTCCCAGCTATCTAGCGGTTGGCCAGATACCCATTGTCATAAAAATTTAAGTTGTACAAAGGTGACGAGAATACAAAGCTAATTGTGGAATCGTCAAGTCCCTCCGTTGAGAAACTGAAATGTTTGACGCCTGATCATCCGATTCAACTTCTGTTCTCCATTCCTCATAACACATGTGAAGAAGCCATGTAATGGTCCACGAACGCCGGAATTTTAAAAGACGCAATTGTTCCTCCGAAATCCCAGATGCCTGCGCCGCGCTCTAAACGGTAGTGTAAACATTATTACAGGCTGTGCAAACGTAGTAGAGTTTCTAGAAAAGGATCAGTCCTTGTGCCCTCAGCCGCTGGAGATCAAGTCAACTCACCATCCCCGTGTCCGCAGCCCGCTGTTGGGACTGGAAATAAACCGCATCCGTTTCCCCACACTTCGGACACCGTTGAGTTGCATGAGGAAGCTGCAAAAGACAAAGAAGCGCTGTGTCAGCCAGAGCTCATCAAATAAACGCTGGATGAAATAGATCTTGGATCCGGTGACAGCACAAAGACTCCATCAGCCCTCGGAATATTCGGACTGATCAGAATCTTCTGTTGCCTGAAGGCCGCATTTGCCGCACTTCAAGGGATCCCCGCATAGAGTACACAGGCAGGGCAGCTCGGGGAGAGCAGAACCCACAGTTGGATCATTTGCGACATCAGTGGTGACTCCAGCCGTCTCCTGAACGGTGGAACCCAGCTGATGCCGGTATGTGCATGCAGAGTCGTGGGTGGTGGTCGCGTGGCAGGCCTTGCAGATGTAGAGAAGTGTTGAGGTCGCGCGGTCTTCTTTCGGGTAGAGGAGGTTCGAACTGTATTAAGCACACATAGTTAGATACTGGTACACTTTGAACTTCTGCGCTCATTTTGGAGGTTTCCTACCATTCTTGACAAAATCGGTATGACACTTCGCCACGTTTGGTCTCGCCCTCACTAGGGGCAGGGGAGCCAGGTGCTGACATGGTCGAAGATGGTAAGGTCTAGGAAATGATTTGGGTCGGTGGCGTAAGGAATGGCGGACTCGGAACGTCGATGCAGGAGGAATATTCTTCGAGTGGTGATGAGCTAGAGATTCCTGATGGAGGGCGTTGCGTGTGGTGGAAAGATCAGATAAAAAGACAAGAATGGTGATAGCGAAAAGAAACGCTATAACAACATCAGCCTACCAGGTATTATGAGTTTCACTGAAAATTAGGTGTGGATGTTGACGACTGAATAATGAATACTGTCTGGACGTAGGTTGTTGGAGTACAACATTGTAGTAGTGACGGACATCGCACTCATGTTGCTAGTGAAAGGTCCGCGGCGCAGACAAACTCTATTGGTCAGAGCAGCCACAGTCTCCGACTCCGAGTCTGCCACTGGCACTGCACTACAACGTACGGCACGAGGATGGACCGTCAAACCGAGTATAAAAGACGACCTCGAGTTGTCCATAAGCCAGTCATCATCTGTTAGTTATAGACTGAAGTTATAGAACTGGTCACATGCATCATGACCAAATTAGTATATGTGAGTGAATGTTTGAAGCCACGATGTAGACAAGACACTCGGCCCAAGCCACACTGGAGTCAACAACAGCCCGCACCGTGTCACTCCAAAAGGTCGCTCTTCGCTCTGGCTGATCCGCTGACAATCCCCAGTGCCGGTGCACAGCCCCACCTTGCCTGCGCGACCGAGATACATTCAACATCCTGAAGCGGGTGCCTACAAACTTGAATTCAGAATCTGTTTGACCGTCAACCAGCCCTTAACGGACCCAGCTAGATCTGTGGAATTGCATCAACGCACCATGGTACGTAGCTACCCTCAGAAGGCACTTGTCGCCAGGCTGACCACCACACTCGTAGTCTGAGACCGGCCTCCCCCCAGACTGGGAAGTTCGACATTCGAACTCCAAGAACCTCCCCTACTATTTCAATTCCAAGACTCACGAGTCACGATGGGAACCACCGGAAGGTGCCGACACGGAGAAACTCAAGCTCTACATGGCTCAACATCATAGCTCAGCAAACACGCGCATTGACGGCACAGGGGCCGAGGGTAAAATCCGCGCCGCCCATCTGCTCGTCAAGCACAAAGACAGTCGCCGACCGTCGAGCTGGAGAGAACCCAACATCACACGCACCAAGGAGGAGGCTATTGAACTGCTGAAGGGATATGAACAACAGATTCGGTCGGGGGAGAAAGACTTGGGTGATCTCGCCGTGACCGAGTCCGACTGCAGCAGTGCACGCAAGCGAGGTGATCTGGGATTCTTCGGCAAAGGCCAGATGCAGAAGGAGTTTGAAGACGCTGCATTCGCTCTGCAACCCGGCGAGATGAGCGGCATAGTTGAGACTGCCTCTGGCGTGCATCTGATCCAACGGTAAGATTGGAGCTCCCCTTACATTTTTGTTTTTGCCATTTCTCCCGATCCATGTCACTGATAGACGTGGCAGCATTCAGTAGAATCCATGCTTACGGGAGGTTGGACCCGCCGCCTCTGGCCCCTTTTCTTACGCTCGCAAAGAGGTGCGGTCTAGTAGAGGTACGGATCCAACCTCCGACCAACAGGCCGACCGACGTAGACAAAAAATGTACACATACGGTGACCTTGTCAGGGAGGCAACGGAGACGGAGAAGTGCAACCCTACACACACGCTGGATATCAGGCTGGCAGTGGAGCGAGTGCTTTCGATCTGCGAAAAAGTGTATAGATTGGCGTCACTACTTCGTCTCAACGTGCATGCATCGAGACGGTTTCAGTGGTGCAATAGGAACCGGAATGCTCACGCTGATGATCTGCGTGCAAAAGCGGACCTGTACTACTAATCCTTGAAGCGGGCGTGTTCGACCACGGTTTCGCCGGCCTCCATTCGCTTCTTGTTTCCCATCACCTTGATCGAAAGCAAACTGAAGATCGGGGGCTGTCAGGAGAAGAGGCATGGTTCATGTTGTCACTCCCCAGCAAGGCACACCAGATCCTGATAATGGTACTTCATACGTCACAAAAGCCCCCGTCATCTAGCTGTGCACTGGCTGCGGTACTGGTAGTGTCATGGTTTCCAGCCAATACCGGCCAATACGGATCTTTGGAACGGGCTAAATCCTCAACCAAAAGTGCAGCATCGAGATTCAATGCGCTAGCCACGGCCCGGACCAATCAGGCCACGCCCATGCCCGGTCTAAATACTTCTGTATTCTTCTCTTCTTCAAATGCCCAGGCGCTGCATATAAGACACGATGCCGCCAGCTATGGTCCATGCTCTGCCATCCAGCCTCACATCCCCTCCTGCCCTTTGTCTCTGTTCACTTCTTCTGTATAGGCAGGAACTACGCCGTGTATTATCTTGTATTTGCTCCAGCAATCAATTGACTTTTCACCACCATCGCCGTAAACACCAATACCTACACCATGAAGAACAACAGCTCCCCAGATGCTCTTTTCCTCGCGCCGCCGCATTCTCATGATCCCAATGATGTTTCTCATGTCGCGGCATTGCCATCTTCCATGTTGATGCAGCTTCCGGAAGCCGTGCAAGACGCGCTGTGGACGTTGCAGGAGTCGACCTCCATTGTCTACGCTTCTTACATGCGGCTGCAGGAACTGGTGGACGAGCGCTTCGATCGCCTGATTCCACTGCCGGGCCAATCAGGATCAGGATCCACGAGCTGTGAGTATGCCCGATGAACAGGTGTTCCTGCAAGTTGCTAAATTGGCCAAAGTCTCTGAAGGCGCGTTTTTCAACTATGTGAATCATGTAGCAGCCGAGCGCCGCTACCTTCTCGAGGACGCCCATCCAGACTGGAAACACAAGGCCTCTCGTGTGGGCCTGCAACAATACGGCGACCTAGTCATCACCTTCCGCGGCAAGGAGATGACGGTGGCCGAGTGGTTTTCTCAACTGAAAGAAGCAGAAGCGTTTTGGCTGCAAGAAGCGGCGCAAACGGAGCTTCCAGACTTCGAATCGACGGTTTCCGAGTATTGGTCTCTATCGTCAACCCCAACCAGCGAGACGTCAGATGCAAGCGATGGTCTGCTGGGTATGGCGGTGCCCACCGGAAGGAAACCGGTGAACTCTCAAGGGCTGGGGCTAGAGTTTCCAACAGCGAGCTCATTGGAGGCTCTTTAGCTCGGCGCCCAGCCTGGGGTGTGGGCTGATGCTGATGTACCTACTGATGCTGTGCGGAGGCATGTCTTACGATGCTCTTTTTACGATTCAAACTTTGTGTTACGACATTACGACGATTTTCGATCCTTCATGTACCGATTACTGGGAGACATGACATGAGGAGTTCGGATGATGCGGGAATGAACAGGGCCACAGTCAGCCAGGGCTTGATGTAGGATGACCAAGGGTTCGGGGCCGTTAATCTTTTTTCCTGTCGCATGGATCGACAGGAGGACATGGGAAATGTTCCAGTAGTTGCATGGGGTTCATGCGCGAATGCAGCCTTTCTTGGTGGAATTCTTTTTGGGTGGACAATTAGCGAAATCGCATTGCCACATGCAGACGTTGCAACCGCTAGTCGTCAGTCTGCTGCATAGAAGCAAGGTTGCTTGGGCTGCATTGCATGTGTTAGCGCTGCCCGGCTGAACTCGGCGTGCCGTGCATCAAAATATCTTTCTACATTGTGTAACAACATCATGCTCGATTGTTCCCCGGATTTCTGAGCATTGAGAATGGTCACTGCGCCGTGATTTGAAGTTGCGATTCAGGTTTTCGGAGGTTGGCGGAAGAGCCCCGTACCAGGCACGTAATTTACAAAACACGATCTGCTGATGATTGTCGATTTAGAGCGGGGTATTGACAGAACGGCCGTGGGGACCCACATATGGTTAGACTCCTGTTAAAGCTGCTAGCGGCGGGTAGCGGTTGAGTTTATCCGGACGAGGCGTGGCCAACTTGAAGTTGAAGTTCAAACACAGCCTGAGCGTCCTCACCAGCTGGCACCACCCTTCTTTTGCTGGCAGTTCGACGTCGTTGAGCACGTCACTTCACCCGGCGGCAACGTTTCTCAGTCGCTGCCCTGCAAAAGAAGCACCGGGAGATTGCATCCGACTTCAGCGAAAGGACTGGATGGGTTGCAACATCCGGACCGGATCGCGATTGTGTGAGCCCCGTGTCAAAGCCGAACTGCGAGGGTCGCCGAAGACTTTACTTCGGTATCTTGAACAGGATTATGACGGGCTCATCACTGTCGATGCAAACCCGGCCACCGCAGGTTTGGCTAGCCTGTTGCCACGATTGTGTGCTCGGAGAATCATGCAGTATTACCACCACGCAGGGCCGCCAGGCGGTTGTGCCTTGTCGTTGTCCGACATGAATTCGGAACTATGTGTGCCGAGCTGCCTTGACCGGGAGAGAATTTCAAAAGCCGAACCCAGTAAGACTTCCACAGAAACGTGCACCCGCAATATGCTTCATCTGGGGCATTGAATGTGTTTCTGCTTTCGTTTCTGGGTATACCTGAGGCAAACATCTCCGTCGGCGAGCTGCGACATTAATAATCGCGGCGAACAGTTGCTTGAGGCAATCCCAGCGTTGCTTGCATCTCAAGCAGAATGCGTAGCACTTTCATTTATGGCACAACCAAGGGTTATGACTTGCGGTAGACTTGCGCCGCTACAATGACCGGGGACCTACTGTCCCGTACGGAATGTCCTTCTGGATATTGGCAAAGTTCTGTCCAGAAAAGAAGACCGGCGCTTGCTAGCTGCTGTCTCGGGACATGGAGGGAGAGACTCTATGGAGGTAGGGTTACATTGAACTGGTGTCGAGAGATGGTCCTTTGTCGAGGCGTTCTTCTTACGCCTTTGTCTCCCATATTGTCTGTGGCAACATATTGACTTCAACAGATACAGGTTAGCTTCAAGAGTCGACCTCGACTGTTCGGCCCTGCGCCAGTTGCTCTGGAGTTGGCGCCATCTCTGAGGCCTTGTCCAATATCCTTCAACTTGAATACCAGAAGACATAGTTTGCTCCGCTAAAGCATTGCACCACGCTTAGGTTACTGACGCAGGCCGAAATCACAATCAAGCCAAACCGCCAATGATTGCGAGATCTACTGGCTACAACGGGATTGCCATGTCAGCATCCACAATCCTTTCTTGACAAATACCATCCTCGGCCTGGAGTTTGCTCCTCTGGAATTTTCGCACAATACTTGACTGACTCTCTTTTCGCCAGGCGATGAGATTCTGGACTCTTCGGCATTTACCTACGATACTGCTGCCGGGTTTCAGCGGTCGTGTCATCTGGGCTTCTTCCGTCCTGTGAGGGGGTTGTGTAACCTGAACCTGATCACCGGTCACCTAAACTATTTCTCATAGATATTTGGCAACACCAAATCAAAAGTGGCCAGTACACGCCACATGGAAGCCTGAGCACTTACTCGTCTCTTTTCATGCCGGTTCTAGTCCTGCTCGGCAAGGGCCGCACCGCGAGAAGCCTCTCAAGATCTCCGTGGCCGGTTATCCATGGTAAAGGCGTATAACCTCGAATTGGCAGTGTGCATCTCCACACCTCAGGCTACAAGTCTGTTCTGCACTGCAGTGACAGTAGTGAGCTGATTGATGGCAACCATCTATTTCATCCAGGGCTTAATTGGCCCGCCCGCCCGCTCATTCGCTGGCTGTTGGTTAGGACCATGGAGACGATGTCACCGGCAGGGGCTGCTCGCTAACCCCTCTCTGCATACCTAAGGACAGCGTTTCAAGCCCCCGCAGCAATACGGGTATCTGAAGGTGGCCGATAGATACCTAGCACACACCTGACGTTTGAAGCGACTGGATACCATTAGGAAGTGCCGTTGCTGACTTTGGTGCATACATTTGCTTAACTTTCCACGGATGTTCATGCCGTCCAACAGGGTACAGCGCCACTGTTCAGCATTCGGAACAACTACAATGCTCTCCTGATTTGGAAGCCACGCAGCTTTCGCGACGCTGCTTAATCGTCGCTACATTCATGACAACGCGCGGAGAGACAGATGTAGCTTGGTCAGCCACTCTGAGCTAGAGAAGTGTGTGCGTACAACGCACATGCCTGAAAGTTTGTCTGACGAAGGTGTCAGCAAGTATTTGTCGAAACGACAACTGGCATGCATTTGCAACGAGGTGTTTCCCCGGGATGGAGGCTCGTCAATCCATGGACAAGTATGGCAAAACTGAGGAGCGCTCTCTTCCCCAAAAGTGCTACCCAATAATAGATGCGAATCCTCGTGTGCACTAAAGGCCAGTACACTCCAACCCCGGGACAGTCAGAAGGACTTCTCTTGGACGCGTGCGGCCCGACGGTAGCCGTCGATGCTGGGGATGCATTGCCTGCTGCGAAGGGAGGGTTGACGACGAGGATGATACCAGAACTGAGTTGGTAGGGGAGACAAGTCGGTTGCAACCGTCAAGGTATCGTAATGTTGTAAGTGCTGGTGTGCGGTATGACACCCTCCCTGGCTTCTTTTTTTGAATACTCACCACTGGCAGCACTGGCTTGCATGCTTTTTGCCTTCGATAACATCTGGTAGACAATGTGCCTACCTGATACCTTGGGTAGATACCTACCTAGGTAGATAGCCATACCTAGGTAGATAGCCATACCTAGGTACCAGGTATGCGAGTGCGAAGTGCGATACCAGAGGTTTCAGCCTAGTCCAGCCCACTCAATAGTGCTCTTTCGTCTCTATGGTTGTCGGGCACGAAACTGCCCAAGCCGGCAACCCGAAAAAGAACGTGCAGGAAAACAGACTTCCGGCAACAATGCGTCAGCTGCCAGTGCCAATGCTCAGCCCGCAAAGGCCTCGTCAGGCCAGGTCCTTATGCTTGTCCAGGTGACCAACCAGCGCCATGGCAGGTTGTCGATCGTGCTCCTCATACCGGGCCACGCAACGGCGCTCGGATTTCCCCAGATTCGATTGGGCAGTGCCATGGCATCGCTTGGCCCATATGTAAGGTACTACTTACTACCTTACTTGTGGAGTGTGATTATGTACAACGTACTGTATCTCATGATGAATTGGCAGTGGCAGTATGGTCAAAATAGGCAAGACGAGACGAGAGGAGTCTGTCTCGAACTCCTTGGACTGCCCTGTTGCGCAGTGGTGTCTCGGGAAGACGCGGACTACAATTGTTTGTCGCCTGAGGATTGCGTCGTTGGATTCCGGCCAAGCTACTGTGCTGTAGCTCTATTGGTCTGGTTTTTGTTGCCACCCAAGGCAGACCATATGGCCAATATCCAGGGAGGTCTGTTGACACGCCCTGCACTTATTTACAGTATGGCGTTCTGTTTTGCAGCGGACGAATGTGAGCTGCAAGCAGGCTTCTTGATTCGATATGCTTGGATCTGCTCGGCGGCCAGCCTGAATGAGTGCTGGCCTCGAACAGGTATCCCGCAAGCGAAGGAGCATGAGGTCTGATGTACAATGGCATGGTAATGTCAGGCCTTACGAGCGGCGCTATGGCATGCCTGCCGTAGTATTTGCAATGCATACCGATAGAACAATACCTGAGGTGGCCGAGGACCCAGAATACAAGGGGGCCAGCCCTATGCGAGAGGGACGAGGTCTAGAACGTTGTGTACATGTGCTGGATGAACTGTTCTCTTGGCAGACATTGGCGCCCAGATGAATTGGGTCTTCTGGAGTACTGTGTCTCATGGGGTCCTCCTGACTGCAGTGCTCGGAGCCTCAGGCGAGAAAAAGTAAAGAACCTCTCTTTCTGTGCCTATGAGGACGGGAGTTGCGAATGGAACGGGTGTCGACCGTCGCATCATACTGGAGGACAACAAGGGTCACTCTCTGGGTGTCATTTTTGCCACGGTTTGGTCATACTAGTACGGTAAGTGCTCTGCTCACCTTGATGCAATACCGGCTGGATCTGTGTCGGGAATTTTTGAACTTCCTAGGTATGGACTCATGCGTCTTGGAAAGGAGCAGAGCTGAGAGAAGAAGGACTCTGAATTCTGTACTGGTACTATACCTTGTGGAGTTCCCAGGCCAATTGGAGAACCGACGGCACTGGCGTTGCAGTGCAGTGGACGACAAGAGCCTGGTGCGTCCCTTGATTTCTGTCTTGTTAAGATGTTGTGGATGGGTGTTCTGTTGGCCATGGCCATGCCCAAGGGGAGCACCATTCTCTCAATATATTGAGAGCAAACATCAAGGAATCAGAGCCGGATCTGGCATGAGATGGGCCGCTTTGCTGTTTGTTGTGCTGAGAGAGATATCACGACAGGTTTGAATTTGTAACAGGACATCATATTCGGAATAGACGAAATCACCCATTTCTTGGGCGTATAGCATAAACTTGTTTTCCTGCAATCTTTTGTATGATATACCTAAGTCTACTAGTTGGAGACAAAACAACTTGAGCAAGAGCGATGATGTAGGGAGCGACTATCTAACAGTGCTGAGATGGTAGAAAAAAGCAGCCCTGCTAGCGAAAAAAGACTCCCTCGATCGAAAAAAACCTCAATCTCGGCACCGTATGATGATCAAAGAGCTCTGGGTTGAAAGCTATTGATGATAAGGAATTAGTGCCTTTGGTACAGCTGTACAGCATGTATGTACTGTGTGTGCGTGGGTTGCATTGTAATAGGGGGCTTTTTGAAAGCCCATTTGACCGCAGGCGGGAAATCTCACGAGTCAAACCAAGCGGTTCAAGCTGTTCGTACACATTTGGATGTTTGACTCGTGTGTTGCAATGGAGATGCGGATGGAAAGCTTGGGGAGAAAATGCAAAATCGAACGGAACAAGGTAAAAAGTAAATTATGTGGTTGTCCATTGGCCTCGGCAGACTTGCCGTATATGGTTGGTCTCGCTGCTGGATCCGAACATTTTTGGACCTCGAGCAGCACTGCATCCAATATCAGTGCTTGCGAGCACGAGGACGAGCAACTGCATCGACTGATTGACCAGTGGTGAGAGTCCAAGTCGAGGTCGAAGTCGGGTCTGGGGTTTTCAGATTCTCCCGTTTCGAGGAGCAGTTCGTTTCGTTTAGTACCGACAATGGCTCCTCGGTCAAGAGGCGCGCAACGCATCATCGACGCTCTAGGTATGTTTGCCAGACTGCCAGTATCTTGTCCAGTTCTATAGGACTTCTGGCTCTCAAGTGAATGCCAAACTGACTCTGGATTCTAGGACTTTCGAACCCAAACAACAGTCAGCACGTCTGCCGGTCATGTCGAACACGGTCACAATTCTATTCACCATCATCGCGCAACTACGCATCGCTAGCGACGGCAAAGGCCACCGTCGAAGCACCGCCCATTACGCAAGTGTCGCCAGACGGGCCTGAAGCGTCCCCGTTGCCGCAACCCATCTACACCATCAAAGCGGGCGTGGTGCTGTCGCGCCCGCCGCTGATCACGCCCGACCCTCACCCCTTCGAGACCGCATATTACCTATACCAGCGACGGTTGAACGAGCGACTCGTCCTGCCTTTCACGCAGTACTTTTACTACAAGCGCGGCACGCCGGCATTTGAGCAGTGGCGGACCAAGCGGCGAGAACGAGGAGGCGCCGCCACACGCGACATTGGCAAATATAACGCTTACAGTGAGGAGGCGTGGAACGATGAGGTCTTGGTCGGCGATGACACGGCGAATCCGTCCAAGATTGTTGAGCAGTTGATTGCCGAGGAAGGTCGCGCCGACGAATTTACTGGCAAAGGCGATCCAAAGTTCGCTGGTCTGAAGCGCAGGACTGAGGCGGATGAGAAGAATGATCAACGCAGTCTGGAGCGCAGTCTTAGCCGCACGTTGTATTTGTTGGTCAAAAATAAGAAAGTGCCGGGCCAGAAGCAGGAGGAGAGCGAGTTGTGGAAGTTTCCTAGTGGAGGCCTGGTTGGGCATGAAGGGCTGAAAGAGGTGAGTTAGCTACCACAGGGGTTCTGTTCTGTCCTGTTGCCAGACCCGAAGAAGGGCACCGGACCTTTCGGTTGTGGTTCTGGTGGCGGTGAAAAAGGAGATTCCCCGGAACCAAAATGTCATGTTAACGATGCTAACGATTGATTACTTTTATTACAGGCCGCACAACGGATTCTGTTCAGCTCGCTGGGCGAAAACATGAACACCTTTTTCGTCGGAAATCATCCTGTCGGCCACTACATTGCGAAATTCTCCTCGCCCAGACCTGGCGCGTTGCCGCCGATGACCACGCAGAAATCCAAGGCTTCTGGTGATACAGTTTTGAAACTGGACGTCGCGCTACAACCGGAAAAGTATGAGGGGCTGGTTGAAGGCGAGAAGACGTTTTTCATGAAGGCCCGGATTATGGCGGGTCAGCCTGATTTGACCGCCAACGCGGACCAAGAAAAGGACATTGAGGACTTTATGTGGTTGAGTAAAGAGGAGATTGAGCGAGTCGTGCATCCGGACTATTGGGTCCGAGTGAGGAATATGCTTGTGGCGCAGTAAACAGTAACTAGTAACCACTGTTGCTGCTGCTGCTGTGGTAGTGATTGTGATGGTGGCTGCTGGGTGCCGGCTGTGCTTAGCTACCTTGACCACAGTCGGGTGATCTGTACATTTAGGGTGCTCAACCCATTCTGAGGAGCTGAGGATCCTGGGCTGGATACTAACTTATGGACATGCGCCTATTCATACCATACTATTGGCGAGGGCAAACTTGGACTTTTTTCTTTTCTTCTCCCAAACCGGTGACCGTGAGAGTTGATATCCGTATCGGCATAAAATATCAGATTCCACTCTTACAACCAGGATCAGGACCAGTACCATAGCTAACCTGAGTTTTTCAACGTCAATACCAACATCAGCTCGATCCTTCCGTCGTCAACTTCAACATCATTCCTTATTACACCCCCCACTGGAATCCAGATCAAGAGGAGAGTCGAGAAAAGGTACAGTACCTTAGTTGGTCCGGTCCGGTCCGGTCAAATATCCTTACATATTGTACACTCCTCGCTTCTCGCTTCTCCTTCCTTTCCTTATTACCTAGACCACTCATCAGTCGCTTGCCCAACCTTGGGACCGTACAACTAGGTAACCAGTCAATCCAATCCATCATTCAGACTTAACCCGTAGCCTGGGACTGCCTCTTTCGCTCGTCCTCCTGCTGCTGCTGCTCTTGCTTCTGCTCCCGCAACTCCCTCACCTCAACTTCATCAGCCGGCCCAAATCCACCCCATCCATCAAACTCGGTAGCAAAGCGAACAGCAGCTTTAAGCCAGTAGTCCTTCCCATACTCATTTTCATCACCACCAGCACCCCAAATCTTCTCAGCCTCTTTCATGGCTCGACAAGCCTTGACAAAATGCGCATCAAATTTATGTTTCCCCTGCACAGCCGCCGGAACAACAAAATTATCCCAATCCCTTCCCTGCAACTCATATTCGGTCACAAATTTCCTGTT
This sequence comes from Exophiala dermatitidis NIH/UT8656, assembly GCF_000230625.1. Taxonomy (NCBI): domain Eukaryota; kingdom Fungi; phylum Ascomycota; class Eurotiomycetes; order Chaetothyriales; family Herpotrichiellaceae; genus Exophiala; species Exophiala dermatitidis. The sequence goes on from NW_008751652.1 coordinate 857,910, forward strand.
AATCTCCGGCCTCAACTGCGCGATATAAATCGCCAAAGTGATCAACAACCACTCTCTCACCAAGGGCACATGATACCTAGCATCCAGAAATGAAATCAAAATCCTCACCGCATGCGACGTCGTCAACAAATGCACAATGAAAAAATCGTAGCCGTGCCCACCGATACTAGGGTGTGAACTTGTAGAAATTAGTAATGCCGTCGCGAGGGCCTGGGACTGTTCGAATGCCCGTGTCGCATTGTCAATCTTCCACGAGTGCCAGTGCTCGAGCAGGATCGACGTGAGTTTAGGGTCGGCAAGTAAATGAGATAAATTGTCGCCGCCGAAATGGTCGAATGCAGAGTCGAGACGGGTGTCGTTGTGGACGCGACTGAACAACTCAAATAAATCATCGGTGGTCTTTCCACCATCAACGGCGACGTCAGTCTTTGGCGATTTACTTTCGAACATTTCCGCCAATTTCCCATCATAACAAGTCGCCGCCAACCCCAAAGCCTCCATCGCGACTTCGCGACTATTCAATTCATAAGCATACCCCAAATGAATCAACGGATGCCCCAAACCCGCCGTCAAACAATTGAAAATCGGCTCGACGTTTTTCGTCTTTTGCGGGTCTCCGCGTTCAAACAGAAATTTTGCCACCACGTCTTTCCAATCGTAGCCATGCTGAACTAGTTCGTCTTCGAAGAAATCCACGAATGCGCGTTGAAATTCCCGTCTTCCAAGAAAGTCGCGGTAGTCGTGTTCGGCGATCTCGGAGGGCGATTCGGTCCAGTGTTCGTGGCCTTCGTTGGTTGCGGCGTCCTCATAGATGGCCGTTAAATGGTCGGCCGTTCCTCCTAGGAGATAGGCAGATCCTAAAATGTGGGGTGTGTGGTTGTGGAAGCGGAGGCGGTTGTATAAGATGGAAAATGTGGCGTGGTTGAGTTTGAGGAGGTGTTTGAGGCGTCGGCCGCGTTTGTCGCTTGTGATTTCGACGTCGTGGACTTGGACGCGGGGAATCTTGATTGCTTGATTTTGTGGGGTTGTTGAGGACGATGATGAGGATGGAGATGATGATTTTTTGAAGGGGAAGCCCAGGTGTGGTAGGGCGAGGGGGATGTTGCTGATTGCTGAAAACATGGTTTTGAATTTACAGTAGGTGTTGATTATTGAATTTTGAATCCAGGTCAGTTCGGGTCGGTGTTGTTGGTTTCACAAAGTGATGCCAGTAGGGTCCAGATTGAGCATGATTATAATTGAATGAAACACCCAAGTTCGGTTCAAGTTGGCAGTCTGTTTCTGGTGGTTTGTAGGCGTAGGAATGTTCACCCTGATCCCAGGTGCTGGGACACGGATGAGAATACCTGTGAGTTCAGTCGTTTCCCTCGTTTGCTGTATATGTTTGCTTGTTGGGACTGGAGGCAGTGTTGCGAGGATGTTCGACGAGTAGTGATGATGACGATGTTGGGAGGTGGTGGAGCTATTTAGAACCCCCCCACACTGGGAAGGATTTTGGTCATGTCTGACTGCCAATTGATGCGTCAGATCCAGCAGCTTTTTGAACTTTGTGGCGGTTAAATGCAGCTGTCAGACGAAATATTTGGCCCTGGGCGGGGAAGGCAGCGGAGGTTGAGGTGGTGAGACGGTAAGTCAGCACTGGAAGTGATCCCTACCCTACCCGATCAGATCAGCCTGGCACGGCGGAAAGGAGGAGTCGATGCGAGCAACGCGATACTAGTAGTTATGAGTATGATGGAGCCTCGTACAAACAAACGGCACTTAATTGCATTCTTCTCGAAAATCAGGAAACTGGATATTTTACCGTTCGGGGACACCTCTAATGGTCGCCCAAGAGACAATCTACCCATCCATCATCTTGTTGCTCATGGCCACTACTAATTTCATTCAGTTATCCGCTGAAATATCGTCTTACTCAAAAACGCTTGGCTTGGTGCCACATGTAGACAATCTCCAACATACAGCTCTTCACAATAGCCGTCGAACTGGCCACTCGTTCGACTTTATCTGTCTTTGCCTTTCAGCCTTGTCGATCGGCCGTCCATTGTCAGGCAACGGTACAGCCCCTTCCCAATCTGGTCGAAAATTGTACCTGAGCGCCGTAAACTGTATAGACGCCCTCACTCTTACGCCAGTCGTACGAGTCCGTAACTGTTAACTCCAATCAGTCACACGGGACTGAATGCGCTCTCTGCGCGCTTGGATTCCTCCTCCTCCTCGAATGCTCGTTGAGCCTCCAATATTGGCTCCATGCGACTTCGTATCAGATGGCCGAGTTCTTTGGTCCACCGATATTGTGCCAAACGATTGAGGAGTAACCCAGCGAGAAAGAAAAGTGTTCGTTTCGTATACGCCGGACCAAAGTCCTCGTTCGCTTTGCGAAAAAACTCACGCCTATCCCAACGGCTCACCTTCGACTTCGGTGGCCGCACAGTGACCCATTCTCTCGTATGCTCGTAGGACCGCAGGTCATGATCGCATCTGGGGCAGTAGTAGAGGGCTGCGTGGGCTCGAACAGGGCCCGGGTCTGCGTTGGCCTTGACGCGCCGTTCGTAGAAGTAAGCTTGGCAGCGCTTCCGGAGTGAGAGACCTGTACAAGCTCGAACACGGGCTGCAGAGGCACAAGACGTTGAACACGAACATAACAGCAATCATGAAGAGACCGAGGATGATGTAGCCAATGGGCCAGTGGCGCTTCCCTTTGATCGAGATTGTAGAACCTGAGGATGAGTGTGAGCGCGAGCGCGAGCGTGACGAGGCCGCGGAGTGAGACCGAGAGCCAGAGCCAGAGCCAGAGCGAGAACGCGAACCTCCACCCGGAATTGTCGAGCGATTCCTCCTTCCCCGGCGGGTGGTTGGAACAAATACTACAGAGGACGCGCTGGAGTACGGACTGTCCAGCCTTGAGCTTGGGCGGTCGAAGTGGCCCCATCTCGATCCTCCGCGCGGTCCTGATGAGCTTCTCTGCGCATAGACCATAGTATCACTGCTTCGGTATGGCTCACCCCGTAGTGATCGCAAAAAAGGCATGTCGCGCCCATCTATCCCGCTATACACACTGTTGATGTCCCTGAGACTATTCGTGGAACGGAACCAAAGGACGGAGCGTCTTGCTGGTGGAAAGGCTTCATTGTAGGATCGCATCCATAGCAAAGTCTCGTTGTCCACATCAGCAGGCAGCCACGGCGGTCCTGAGACATCAGTAGGCGCTGAGCTCGATGATCGACGGGATAGGTCTGACCCCGAGCCGTCGTCTTGTTGGCTTCTGAATCGTTGCCATCGCTCACTCGAGAGGTCCGCAATGTCGGCGTGTTTCTTAGTCTCCCTCTGGCGTTCCAAGTCGGCCAATTTCCGCCTCCACCAATTCTTTCGTTTTTCTTCTTGTTGAAAAGCCTGCCTGCGTCGACGCAGTGGCGTCTGAAAAATTTCCCTCTCGCGATGTGGCTCGGTGGGTGGCCGATATGTAAATCCAGCATGCCAGCTTATTCTACGAGCAATTAAAGTATCATGAAAAGCGTGGCGATGGCCACTGCCATCTTCGTAAATGAATCGAGCTGTTGGCCACAGTACCTTTGGCGGTGGACGCACACCTGCCTCTTTCCTCAATCGCTTCTCTTCCCAATCCGGATGGACTGGTGAGACTGGATCAGGTGCTTCATGCGTCTTCACCCACTCGACCGTGGGCGCCTCTGTGTCGTTGGGATTAGGTATCGCACCATCACAACTCCACCGTCTCTCGGGTCTCCTTGCTTTGAAGCTTATAACTTGAGGCCTTTTGTCCGAAGGCGGAACCCAGTAACGATAGGCACCGGTGTCTTGCTGCAAAATAATCGGCGGACGATCTGCAGATTTCTACAGTTGGTTAGTCTGGGCAAGAAAGATCACAACGTAAGAACGTGCCTTTTTGATACGACCGGAATGTTCGACCAGAGCAGATAAAACGGCTCGGACAAGTCCAACCAATCCGATAAACAGCGGAATCAACTGTCCCGTCGAGCTCACATCGTACACACCTCTCACGTGGTTCCATGCCAATGTGAGCTCAACGGCCAGTATGGAATAGACAATGACGGCGCTGCTCCAGGTGAACATGACGATGTGCAAGCATAGAAGGATTCTTTTGCTGCTTGGGGTCTGTTTGTGCTGCTTCTGCGAGTGGAGCTCTTCGCTGAAGAAATATTAGCCGTGGCAGGTCAAGTAGATATAAAAGGTGTCGTTTCCTACTCTAGAAGACCTTTGATTCCCTTTGATCGAGCACGTTCCGCAGGGCTCCTCGGATCAAACGCGGCGAGAAACATTTCCTTGACAGAATCTTTCGACCCAAGCTGGGGAAAGGGAAACGTGCCAAAGAGCAGAATGACAAAGTGCCAGGCGGCATAGAATGTGCCCATTACAATGAAGAAAGTTCGCACAGGCCCTGTCACGCCGACTCGGACAAACAGGAAAACTTTGGTGGAGCAACCGGCGGTGTCATGTTGCAGAATTTGAGCACCTGATATCCAATACCACAGATTCAGACTCGACGTGGCCAGTGCCAGCATGAGACGTGCTGTGTACCTCAATGGAGATCCATCAGAATACGCCCGGCCCAACTTCGACAGCTTCTGTGTCGGCAAAAGGATCTTTTCGTTCGGGTCTGAAATTTGCTTCAGCATTTTGTAAGTTTCTGCATCCAGACTTCCATCGAGGAAGGAGCAGAAAAGGTCTACCAGCACAAAGACCCCTCCAGAGGCACTGATGACGGCGAGAAAGAACAGCAGAATAAGTTGCAGGAGTACAAACCCTTCCGCGGCGAAGAACCCATTCGACTGGCTAATAGATTTGACCAGAGCCAGAATCAAGGCTGAAACGAAGATGAGGTTGGCGGTCCATGTGCTGTTTAGCTCCTGGGGCAGAAAGTGGTTGGTGATGAGCGTCGAGATGACTTGGGTATATATTCCTGTCCGGATTCCCAACCCATAGGCGTCAGGGTTACCCACAAATCCACAGAGTTCTGCCATGAAAACGAGGCTGAGTCGAGCCCAGTGCAAGCGTTAGGCTCTGGAGCTCTTTGGAAGGGTAGGCTTGATGGCAGATACTAAATGTTAGTGGAAGATACCCGTACAACAAGGCCTCTGTCACTGATGGCAATGTGAGGGTAGAGAACGTTGTGAAAGTAATGCCGTTCTATATCTTGCAGGCTGGGATACAAGATAGAAGCCTTCAATGGTCGAAGAACACAGCCTCAGGCTGAGAACCATGATGGTGCGGTAGTCGTAAGCACCACCGCATTGGACGATTGAGTTGACAAAACACCACTCTAAGCAGGGTGCTAGTCACCCAAGGAAATCTTTCCGCTGAGGCTGACGGCAGAGCCATACGAGAATTGACAGGTCGGCGCTGCGAGGCGAAGTCGAAGCCCAGGGATTTGTTCAGCCTCACTGGCACGACAAGAGGAGGCAAGGCGGCCGGGGTCCTATAAGAGTCAAAAGCGAGGCGCCGACGCTAAACCCGAACGAAGCTGTACGCACGTAGTCTAGTTTTGAATGTCGACGGAAACTGCCATCGTCTGCCCGACGCTGGATATACAAGCATCTCGCCAGCTGTGGCATCAAGCGAAAAATGCGAAGGCGAAACATGGCTGCCCACGCACATGCCTACTCGACTGGCAATGTTGTCGTTCCGGTCTAATCATCATAGGTGGACCGCCCTCAAGTTGAGAGCTTTTGGGCGCAGAAAATGATTGGCAAACATATCGTAACGGCATCTCGCTGGCTCATATTCATCCCCCTGGAGCTGTACTCGGCCTGACTATTCTTCCATCTCACGTAGCTGGCGTTTCCAACATGGTCTTCGTTTCCTCAGCGAGTGCGGGGTGATACTCGCCTGGCCCAAACAAAAGCTCGTCGTCCATGTCTATACTTCGGTCGATCTTGAAATATCTGATCTCCCATTCCTCGTCGATTTCGTCTCCATACGACTCCAACTCTTCCCACAAGTCGGGATAAGCCTTTCTGGCCCAGTCCTCAACCTCATCTTTTCGGTACTGCCATGGAATGGCATTGTAGAAGGTTCCGATGGTGAAGGCGTCAGGAGGTTCGCCGATGTCATTTTCCATATTGTCGATCAACTCGACCACGTTTTCAAATTCGGACTGACCGGCCAACGCGCCAATGTAACAGTCATAAATCTCCTTGGTGATGTTGAGGTTGAAGCTTTGCATAAGCGCCATGATATGTCTAGCTTGGTGCCCACCTTGAGGGATCCACTTCTCACAGGCTCGAAGCGCGAGCATGAAGGAGCTCAGAGTGGGACCTTCGCGAGAGTCCATGATCTTCCAGAAATGATCGATAATGGCCACAAAAGGTTGAAGACACTCGGTATAAGCAGCCATAAGGGCGTTATGGATCCGCGTGGTCTGCTCAACCTGCAGGTCAAGCTTCAACATGTTGTAGACCATTTGCAAACCGTCAATGTCTTTACACTTGGCGACGCCTTCGAAGCACTTTGCGTACGCATCTGCAGTTGGACGAGCTTGGGGGTCTTCTTGTTGCCGCATATGGCCAAAGACCAGGCATGCGAGATCGGGACGACCCCTATCAAAGAATGATTGCATCAAAGGCAACCTCTCCTGGACAGTGCTTTCTGGGAAAGCATGACGGAAAAGCTCATAGGCATTGAAGGCCCGCTGAGCCTTGACGGCCGGATCAACGATGAACTGGCGGAACACTGCAGCAATGCGTGCTCGCTCATCCATCGGATAGAAATCCAAGCGATGTCTCAACAGCCCAGTTGCCTCTTCAAGTTCGTCTTTCTGAAGAAAGACGTGGCACAAGCCAGCAATTGCCTCGGCCTCAAGATCGGCTCCGCTCTCCAATACATGATCAACCACTTGCATGAGTCTGGTATACTCATGGTCATTAGAGAAAGAGAGCGCCGATATATAGTGGTTAAGGACGGGGACGTCACATCGATCAGCCGGGAGATCTTCCCGGGACAGCAGCTCAAATGTCTGGGCTGCTGCTGCACGATCTCCCCTTTTGAGTTGATAAGCCAACTGTAGAGACCGAGTTTTTGCATCAGGTCTCAATCCCAGACTTTCTGCTAGTTGTATGAAATGGGAAGCATCATCCGGCTCGTTTTGCGAATAAGCATAGTCAATCAGTCGGTTGATCGCTTTCATGCTGACAGCGTCTGTGACGCCAGACTCCGCCAACTGCTCGATTCTGCGGCGGATATGCTCGACATTGGAGTGATGGACAGCGTGCCACAACAATAATGTTCCTGCCATGTCGCCCAAGTCGGTCCGTCCTTGTAAAGTTGGAACCAACCGTGAGGCCCACTCAAGCTCGCCATTTACTATAGCGCAATCGACAGCTTTGACCAGAGAAGCTGTTGTAGGAACTTGACCGTCCTCCAACGGCAGGTCAAATAGCTTCTTTAGCTGATGGACTTCATTGTGCTCGGCAAAGAAGGTCGTCAATATTTCCTGAGACACAGCATCAAAAGGACCGACAGTGTTCTGGGCTTCCCTTACTGCATCCCAGAACTCTTGGATCTTACCCTCCTTTGCTAGCCCTTTCAACACAGCAACCCAAAGTGGAAGGCTATACCGTTCCGAGCTTTCAGGGTATTGTCGCAGAAGTTCCAGAGCGTCGTGGGATGATCCAGTGCTGGATAGCACAGTGATGTAGGTGGCCAACAGCGATTCCTGGGCAGGATATTGTCCATGCTCGGAGGGGGGACGTAGGTCTGCAGCAGCACCAAAGTTCTCCTTGAGGGCATCAAAGATATACGTTGCAAGCGTTCGAGCGTCCGTTCGAAACCTCTCTCTGCCACTTGATGATGCCAACGCCAGTAGAACATTTTCAAGATCTTCCTCTGACAAGCTCGTCTTTGGATTTCCGGATAAGATATGCCCCCGCTCTTGAAGATGTTTGAAGGCCTCGGTAGCAAGGAAGACCTCGTTTCTCGTCAAGGGGCGGGGTGACTCGACCTGCGAGGCGAAGAGAAACCTGAAAGCGTCGACAATCTGTTCTTCAGGAGGCAGCCGAGAGTCGGTCCTCCTCGCTCTGACGACGTCAACTAGTTTGCTCAAAGCACGTTCAACATTCGCCGGTGTGCCTCTGGCGCCATGGAAGCTGTTTTCTGCGTTCCCGAAGTTCAAGCCGAAGAGACCACGTCGTTGATGTAGATTATATGTGGTTGCATCAAATCGATGCGGAACCCGCCTCCCAAAGCGTCTTTCACAATTCCGTGACACTGGCAGGTAAGGTTTGTTGCGGAGAATGGCGCGGAAGACGCCTCGGGTGAGGTTTGAGGATTTCATGGCGACGAGTGCCAGCAGGTCGGCTGATCAAAGTCTGCACTTCAATCAGCTTGATGGACCATTACTGAGTTGAAAAGGAAGATATGTACGGCCAGTAGATCGGTGGAGGGCGTGGCCTGATTGCAGGAGCAACAGCAACAAGTGGTGGTCGGGGTTGCGCTTTCAATTCGTGATGGCATTGATTGCGGAGAGGATGGAGTCAAGTTACACAGCAGTCGCTGCTACAGCCGAGCCCCTCACGTGCTCAAAAGGGTCAGTTTCTCTTCGCGGCCAGTTTTAGTCTCTCGCATGCGCAGAACTCGGTAAATCGACGAAATTGCTCTCAATAGTCCTCACGTACCACTATGTACCTAGAACTACATACTGAACCACCAGATACCGCTGGGTTGAGTGGTGTTGGAGTGATGGCAGGCAAGGCTGCCGATGAAGGGGTTGCACCTGTAAAGGCGGCATTGTCTTGGTCCAGAAATGGTTGGAACACCAAGTCCGAGTCTCTTGGAAAGTTTGCCGACTTGCAAGTGTCTCGGACCTGGAAATCAATCCTCGATCAACTGAAAGTCGCAGCGTGCACCCGTCACATTCTCGAGGGCCATTGAATAGACTGGCGACAATGTCAACACGGCTAGGCCCCCGTCTGGGGCTTCAGTTGAAGCATGCGACCACCTCGCTGCAACCATCCGCTGGCACACGTATGTATCACATCGTTGGACTTCTTCCATCTCTAACACAGCGCAGAGACATTTAAACGGTCAGCTGCTACAACTTTGATGAGCCTGAAACGGGAAGAGTTACTGGAACAAGAAAACTATGCGATATCGAGAAACTTGACTCGCAATTGGAAAGTTGGCGATGTCTACGCTCCACACGATCTTAGTGCTGCCGAAGCCAGAAAATGGAGAAAGAGACACCGGCCTACGACCGACGCCTTTGACGCATTATCCATTAATCCTTTGAGTCTATATAAGGTTGGTATATCCAATGTCTATGTGCGGCACGCCTGCTAAGCCATGCGCAGAACTTCTCCGTCATGTCAGAATACATGACCGAAATGGGCCGCATTCGACATTCCAGTTCGACCGGCTTACGCCCAGTTAACCAGCGAAAGATTGCAAAGGCTATTCGAAGAGCGATTGCGTTAGGGCTGATGCCTGCCGTGCACCGACATCCCGAATATATCAAGAGCGAAATGGAAGGAAAGAGAACGAGTACTGGCAGGGGCTTTTCATCGTAACGAAGTACCTCTTTTCGAAGACATTCGAAGACATAAAATTTACATACAGTACGGAATGCGCATCAGCCAGTGGGTCGTGGAAGACACTGTCTAACTGGTACGACGGATTATCCACAAACATGGACTTCAACAGCGGTGAAACAGGTGTTACCGGGAACAGGGTGCTCACCGATGTCGCTTAGACCGTCGGGCTGAAAGGCTCAGGAGAGGAGTCGGAGTGCATTTTCAAAGGGAACTGGAAGCGGGCAAATGCCATTGGAGTCTTGTAAGGCCGTTGTCCGTACCTCGAGATTGGTCTTGACGAAGTTTTGTATGCAATTTTTGATCAATGTGAGATACGGTGAACATCGAGCCTACATGTACAAATGCAGTCTACAACACGACGGAGGATGCGTGGCCGATCCACGGCGTAGAATTGGCTAACATAAATGGTGAATGGTGGTGCCTTGAGATTTGGCCCGCAGCTTTGTCGGGAACGTGAAACACGCTGCAGTGTGACGTGGGAACTCCGAGAGTACAACGTACTTGTTGGTCCTCCTTGTACAGGTGAACCTGTAATTATTTCCTCCACGCCGTGACTTTGCAGCTGAGAACAATGTCCATAATCGCGGGTTTGTCTGATCCTCTAGACATGGCAACAAACATAGTCAATGCTAACCAGACGCAGACGGCATTTACGCCGCTCTCCCTACCACCACCAGAGGCCAACCTACCCCTCTATCAGCGGATGCGAAAGGAGAGCGGATCGCCTACGCCTCGAACAAGTCGATTTTCCTTCGATCCATCGATAATCCTGCCTCTTCCACTCAGTACACTCAACACACTGCGGCAACCACTGTTGCGAGATTCAGCCCGTCCGGCTTCTACTGTGCGTCGGGCGATGCGTCAGGTGTGGTGAGGGTCTGGGACTGTTCGCCTGAAGGACCCGGGGTCACCAAAGGCGAATACGCCATCATTTCCGGCCGGATCAATGATATCGCTTGGGATGGTGACAGTCAGCGTATAATAGCAGTGGGCGATGGCAAACAACGGTATGGCCATTGCATTACAGCCGACTCTGGCAATACTGTGGGAGAAATAAGTGGTCATTCTGCACAAGTCAATGCTGTCAGCATACGACAACAACGACCTTTGAGGGCGGCAACAGGTGGCGACGACAAGAATCTGGTGTTCTACCATGGGGCACCATTTAAATTCAACGGAATTCCCGGTCGCGGCAGCCATAACAACTTCATATACGGCGTTGCCTTTTCCCCAGATGGAAATCATCTGATTAGTGTCGGTGGCGACAAGAAGATCGTGCTCTATGATGGGAAGACTGGAGATGTCAAGGCAGAAATCGTGGATGATGCCGAAGGGCACAAAGGTAGCATCTTCGGCGTCTCATGGTCGAGCGACTCGAAACGATTCGTCACTTGCTCTGCCGACCGTACTGTCAAAACCTGGGATGTGGAGGCTGGGAAGGTCTCGCATTCTTGGTCCTTCGGTGATGGGGTTGCCGTTTCCGACCAACAGGTTGGTGTCGTCTGGCCAGCCGGCAGGTCGGATGGATTGATCATTTCCCTTTCGCTCAGCGGTTGTCTCAACTACCTGAACACGAACTTTAGTAAGCCGACAAAGATTATCTCCGGACACCAAAAGAATATCACGGCTCTCGCTTCCTCCGGGGACAGCAAAGATGTAACCCTTTGGACCGGGAGTTCAGAGGGCCGCCTGTGCTCATGGGACGTGGCCAGTGGCGTTGCTGAAACAATTGAGGGCGAGGGCCACACCAACATCATTTCAGGTCTTGCAGCAACCCCTTCGGGCAAGCATCCTCAAATTTTCTCGGTGGGTTGGGACGATTCCTTGCGGACAGTGGACGTGGGTGCAAAAACATTTACCGGAAAGGCCACTCAGCTGTCGTCCCAACCAAAGGCTCTGACATGCACATCGGATTCTCTTGTTGTCGTCGCCCAGGTGGAGAGCGTCCTCGTGTACAGAGACGGAGAAGAGGATGGGGAGCTTCCACTGAAATCAACACCGACGTCTCTGGCTTCTTCCAGTACTACTGTTGCCATTGGATCTGAAGACTCGAGCCTTCGATTATTCTCTGTGGTACCAGGAAAAGCGCCCAAGCAGACAGCAGTCGTCGAGTCAGTGTCTGCAACTCCTCTGACTGCGCTCGCATTCTCTCAAGATGGGAATATGATAGCTGCCGGAACAGCGGCAGGCAAGATCTACGTCTACAAGATCAGCACGGGAATTACTGGGCTTGTGACTGGGAATTCGTCCCTTGAACTTGTGACTGATCGATGGAACGCACATACTGCGAAAATCACTTGCATTGCCTGGAATGCAGAAGGCACAGGGGCAGTCTCCGGCAGTCTAGACACGAATCTATTTGCGTGGAGCTTGAAAGAGCCTGGAAAGAGAGTCAAGGAGACCAATGCCCACAAAGAAGGGGTCAACGGCGTTGTTTGGCTGGGGGACACGGTCTACAGCACGGGCGCGGATGCGACCGTGAAGAAGTGGAAGGTGAAGATAGCCTAGAGAGAGCTGAATGATATCAGGGGATGTTCGCAGGTGGACAATGCCGGAGAGTGCTTTACGATAGTCACGAGGCTGAATAGACCGAAGTTGCATGATTATAGATGGCCGCGGATTCGAGTCCTTTGTGCAGCCGCCTCGTTCGCATCGCATTCTTTGTTCGCTGAAATGCAACCGACCAGCCCCAAGTGTCGCCCTAGACGTAGCACATGAACGAATCCCGAATGTACTGTAGCATCTTACTTCGTGAATAGTTTTATTGCCATAGTTAAACAGGGCGTGAGGCGGCGTTTGTAAGTGCTCGTGTGTGGGCCGAACCATTTGTTCTGACTTCATCTGATTTGCGAACCACTGCATCGTCGCGGCCGTAGGTGGACAACTTCAACGTCCGTAACTTGAACTCGCACACGACCAAACTCTTCAGCAGACCATCACCATCATGTGCTTATAGAACCCCGAGTCCGACGATCCCAGCACCGTCTACTGGATGAGCAGCAACTTCTATCCTGCTGCGCAGCGGGTGCGCACGCCCTGACCTAACACTTCGTCGTGCCACGGACTCCTCTGTACCAACCTGAACTCGAGAAATGGCGGCGTTAGACGACACTTTCAACCCAGCAGCGCTCACGCGGTCGGATACAGTCGCCTCGACCACGGCCACGAATACCGCTTCTAAAGGAGGACCTCCGGGATCCTCGTCGAAGCCGACCAAGACAGCGCAGAATTACCCGCGAATCGACCTCGAACCCCTCTACGCCGAACTCAAGTCGTTGATTGGAAATGACTGGGATACATATTACGACGCCATCACACGGTTTATTCGAGGTGAGAGACAACTAGTAGTTGTGGCTATCGCAAGAAATTCTTGTACCAGTGCAACAACTGACAATCCAAAACAGGGGAACTAAATGCCCGAGAGTTCGGCGACCTTTGCGACGGCTTCATCTACGCATCCCCACAGACAGAACATGCGCACAACTCCCTCGTGCTCGCAATCCTATGCAATACGACTCGCGACCCGCCCGAACCAGGTCTAGCAGCATGGGTGAGTGCAACGGCCGACAAGTCGGCGGCGACCTCGACGTCCAAGCCGGCCATTACCAGCGATGCGGCGGAACAGCGGCTCAAGGTGGAGGTAATGGCTTTGCCAGCGCGAGATAGACGGCGTCTCAAGACGGTAGCGTCAGCCAACGACAAGGCGGAAGAAGAGGCAGCGGCGCGCAGGAACTTGAACCAATACGAGGAATACTACAACGCGCTGCGCATTAAAGTGCCTGAAACAGCAACCGGAACCGCAGCCGGGGGACTAAGTACCAAGACGAACTGGGATTTGGAAATCAGAAAGCGGTATCTCCAGCCTCTGTTTCAGGAAACGCTCGAGTTTCCGGATACTCAGACGATCCATGCGCGCATCGTGCCCATTTGCTACGAGGAGGCTGTGTCGTCTGGTTGTTCGATGCAGTGTGCTGAGTTGGTGGGCATTGCGGCCGAGACGTTTTTAAAAGGAATACTGGGTGAGGTGTTTAACCGGACTAGATCCAATGGGCCGAAATATGAGAACAGTGCTTCAGCGGGTGGGATTTTTACGGCTGCGTACAAGAAGAAAATTGCGCGTGAAGAGCAACTGGTCAAAATGGGAAAATTGCAGAGAACCAGGGACGACGACCTTTTGCCTACGGAGTCGGAGGTCGCGTATTCTAGGAGACCGCTGGGTATGCCGGATCTGCAGCTTTCGACGAAAGTCGGTCCTCTGCCGTGGAATGCTATGCCGTTGCTTGGTGCGACTGTGACGAATGCCTCGGCGGGCTATGACTATGAGGAGTGGCGTGCGCTTCAGGAGCGAGAACAGGAACAGGGACAGCTTTCTTCTGCTACTAATGGTGTTCAAGGGGTTGAAAAGACCGAATCCGCGGATCATATGGATGTCGACGACACTGAGAATTATGGTTGGGAGGGCGCCAGTGCACATGATCGCTCGGGCTTGGAGTCGGTCCTGGCTGACTGTCTCGCCATCCGTGTGTAGTCCACGTCGGATTGGGAGAGGTAGGGTGTTGCGATGGATAGCGGACATAAAAGGGTCTTTGCTCAGCTGTCTGGTTGGCCGGCATGAAGCGACAAGCTAAGCCTTGCTAAGGCAGTCGACGTCGATGTTTTGACCGATCGCCCATCGGCTGTTGGCGACTCGAGGTTTTGGACAAGACAAGACAAGCGAGATGGGGGAAGAAAAACAAAATAGGATAACATGGCGTGGGATGCATACCTAACGATGGCAATGCGATTGGGCGGCGTTATGGCAGGTAGGATGGGATGGACGCAGTGATGTGACGATAGGAAAACGGGACTCGGAATGGAGCCCATGATACCCCCTTTTGAAATAATATCTTGGAGGATCGGATCATCTGACGAGAGGACTGGGGTGCTTGCAGGTGACTGGAACCGGCGTCAGTGAGGGATGTCATACTGGCAGGGAAGGCTGGCGTGAGTATGGCCGTTTTCGGCCATGAGGATGAAGACTCGAGCTCGAGTGTTTCGTGAACGAAGAACAGGCAAGGAGATGACATGCTACCATGCACTGTGTAAGAGTCTCCAGTTTCAACACGCACAATGTCCTTGATTACTCTGAGCATCATGATCCCCGGAGCTTGAGTAGTGGATACAGAGACTTGAACCTGCGAGACTACGATGGCCCGCGGTCCAGATTTCCCAAGGCATCTAGTAATAATAAGTGGTCTCTTTTGTCCTCATGTTCAAGGTCTGGCCTGTCTCTTCAAATCCATACCTTGTTTACGGCTTTGGTCAGAGCAATCATATGCATGTACCCTGTCTAACCCAAACGTCGGCATTTCAATTTCATGCTCCTTGAAGACCCACTGGGACTTGATGCCACTGCAGGGTGGAGAAAGACGGAGATGGCAGCCCCCAACGGACGAGGCTGACGATCCATGATGGACATGTCCGACTACCACGACGGCTTTCTGGTCTCGTACACTGTTTGATACTGAAAATCTACGCAGGTAGGCAGAAGAAGATCGAAGGAGGGGGCCCTTCCTCGTACATGTGGACATGGGGCTGGGGCTTGTAGGGCCCCCTCCGATGCAGGTGAGGTTTAAAGAGGCAGACACGGCGCCCGGGTTTCCGAGGAGAGTCTTTGTCTTCTCTTCCTTTCCTGACTTGGACGCACAGCTGGAGAGAGGGTACACAATATCTTACTGCTTCGTTGACGAATACCTACTGGCGAGTAGAGACTGTGCGTACTGACAGACAGAAATAAGAGGGAACAGTTTGTCCCGCCCCTGAAGGTATACATTACACAAGAGATATACGCATACATCTACACAGCACAGACTTGAACGGCTACGACGAGCAACATAAGGTATCTCTCCAGTCCAGTCAGCGAGCACTCACCTCAGTACCGGAGTCGACTGCAAAGCACACCACTGCCAGTACCTACCTATACACTGCGTCTATCATGGCCCCAGCAACAGCAACACGATGCCTAACCATCGCGGCGGCAACAGCAGCCTTCTGGTCAGCCAGCATCCTCACCACGTGTTCAGCACATTCAGACCACGGGCAAGCTGAACTCTTCACCCACGATTGGGAGTCGGACTCGAACCCAATCTTTTCGCTCAACGTTGGACCCAACTACGCCTTCCCCCTCGAAGACCTCGACAAAGACCTCCCCTTCTCCCAACCCGTCACATTCGCCCATCTCCCCTGGCACCGCTGTTTCTCTCCCTCACACACCTCCCCGCTCGACATCGCCATTGTGGGATTCCCCTACGACACATCGACATCATACAGGCCCGGAGCACGATTTGGACCCCGCGGGATCCGGGCCGCCAGCTCACGCGAGAAAAAGGGTCGAAGCTATAATACGGTATGGGGAGTCGATCCGCTTACAGCAAGAAACTTGAGTATTGTCGATTGTGGCGATATTCCCATCACCCCGTTTGATGCGCAGCATGCGTTTCGGCAGATGGAACAGGGGTATCGACAGATTTTGTGGCATAATACCACAACCAGTACTAGTACCACAGACGGTGCGGCCGGTGCCGGCTCCACGACCTCGACTTCTGCTGACGGCTCCACGGCCTCGTCCTCATGCGATTGGCATCACCCCCGGATCCTAAGTCTAGGAGGCGACCACAGCATCGTCCTCCCCATCCTCCGCAGTTTGAGAGATGTCTACGGCCCCATCAGCGTCATCCATCTCGATTCCCACCTGGACACATGGGACCCCTACGCCGGATACACTGGTATCGTATCGAACCAGAGCGCAATCACGCACGGCACGTTTTTCTGGCACGCCGCCCGCGAGGGATGTATTTCCAAGGGAACATCAGTGCACGCCGGACTAAGGACGAAATTGTTTTCGCCGAATGACTATGTTGTGGATCGGGATGTTGTTGGGTTTGAGCTTATTGAGGCGCATGAGATTGATGAGCCTGCTGGAACGGGTGGGCCGGGTGGGATGGATGGAATTGTTGAGAGGGTTAGGAAAATTGTCGGAGATACGCCTGTTTATCTTTCGATTGATATTGATGTTTTGGATCCTAGTATTGCGCCGGCTACGGGGACGCCGGAGTCGGGAGGTTGGACGACGAGAGAGGTCAAGAGGTTTATTAAAGGTCTTGAGGGGGTGAAACTCGTTGGTGCGGATGTTGTCGAGGTTAGTCCGCCTTATGATACTGTTGCCGAGGTCACGAGTGTTGCGGCGAGTGATTTGCTCGTGGACATTATGGCGCTTATGGTTAAGGATTCGGTGGGGACGAGGGGGATGAATGCCGCTGGTGTTAATGACAGTGGGAAGAAACGGAGCGATGAAGATGGTGGCAAGGATGAGTTGTAGAAATTTGGAGTAGTAGGGCGTTGAGTGAGAGCCACAATGATGGTTGGATCGTGCCCCAGGGCATGGTTGATATGTGGTTCTTTGAGACTGCAGTGGTGGTTGGAAAGATGATGATGACGGTTTGCTTATGTACGTGGTCTAGATACAGTGTACATGCAATGGCCTCCAAATATATATGCCCCAGGAACATTTAGACCATGCTGGGTCAAATAACCAACCCACTCCTTTTGTCTACTCTGCTCTGCTCGGCTCTTCAGAATGAGCTGCGCCAATCTCCACCAGAATGCAATGCTTGTCTCGGTTTTGAAAATGCAAGTCAGACGCCCGATAAGACTGACAACCGGTAAATTCGGCGCCAGCCATGCGAGTGCAAGCACCTTTAGACAGCCACTGCCAGACAATTGCTTTTCCTTTCTCGGTTGCAATTTTGGTCTAGTTAAAGACAACAGTCTTGGTACCGTTCAAGAAAACCCGTTTCTCCGACCACCATTTAACCGCGGCGGCCAAAACCTGGCTTTCAACATTGCTGCCTTCATCAACAAGCTCCTTGGGAGTCATGCTATGGTCGACACGAGCAACTCTCTGTTCAATAATAGGGCCCTCATCCAAATCGGCAGTGACGAAATGGGCAGTGGCGCCGATGATCTTAACGCCACGCTCATAGGCCTGATGATAAGGCTTTGCGCCCTTGAACGACGGCAAGAAACTATGGTGGATGTTGATGATCTTGCCAGACATGGCCTCGCACAACGTAGGCGACAGGACCTGCATGTATCGAGCCAGAACCACCAGATCGACATCGTTTTCACGGATCAACTCCAGAATTCGTCGCTCTTGGTCCGCCTTGGTGTCCTTGGTGACGGGGAGATGGTGGAACGCAATCCCGTAGCTGCGCGCCAGGGGCTCGAAGTCCGGATGATTCGAAACAATCACGGGCACTTCAATGCTCAGCTGGCCCGTCTTCTGGCGGAACAGCAAGTCGTTCAGGCAGTGGCCGATCTTGGACACCATGATGAGCACTTTCGGCTTGGTCGCTACCGGTCGCAGCTCGTAGTCCATCTTGATCTCGGCCGCCAGAGAGTCAAATGCCGGTTTGAGGAAGGCCGTGTCATCGGCTGGCCCGAAGTGGACGCGCATGAAAAACTTTTCAGACGTCCGGTCGGAGAATTGCTGCAGGTCAAGAATGTTCAGGCTGTTGTTGGCGAAGATTCCGGTGACTGCGTGCACGATCCCTGGCTTGTCCGGGCACGACAGCGTTAGGATGTGGTCGTTTGCCATCTTGACGGCTTGGAGCGTTGCTGTTGAGGTAGCAGTGGATGTGGAAAATGGGAACGACGAGTCACCACGTCGCCGGGTGGAAATTCCAGAGCGTGAAATCAGTGGCACGGATACTGACAGTCTAGCAAACTTGAAGGCGCTGGTAGCGGTGTATGGGCGGTTGAGAGTCTTGCAGGCCGGAGCAGTGTGTCGTGCTGCTCGAAGAACAAGAATCATTTGTTCGTACCGCAAGAATGAGAATGCTGCTTAGGATGTCGCGGTTGTAACGAATATAGCTGGAGGTTCAGGGCTCGTGATTTGAAGCCGCATTGGAATTCAATCGTAGAGCCACATTTTGCATCCGATGTCGTCGTTGACTTCAGCCGGCTTATCGATAAGCACAGATGATCTTATCTGATTGACTCGGCGCATCTTATCTTATCTGTGCCAATTCCAGCACTGTGGCAGTGCACTTCAACGCCAATTCGAGCAGTACCTACTACCTAGGGATCTAGAGGTAGTTGTACAACGAACCGCCCGTAATCTCCCACAATAACGTGGCTCAATGCAATTCTGCCTTGTGCCAAATCGAGCTGCTCAGGGCTGTGCTGTGGGAGTTTTCGTCTGTTCCGCCTCGAGTCCACCCACGCCCACCACCGACCCAGCCAGGTCGCCCGCGCAGACAAATCCAAGACGGAGGCGGTCAGTAGCCTCATTGGCAGCCTGGAGACGATGGTCGCTGTTAGGCTGCACCAGGCACCAGGCTCCACTTGGACATAAAAAGAACGGCGGACCCCTTCTCGGCAGGGGTAAAAGCAGACTACGGGGGAACGACTCCCGCGAACCTCTGACCGATGTATCAGTGAGACGGAGACTTCTGATATGAGATTGTAAACTGGCATGGTTCATTTTGGCGTTTGAGCCTGCACCAGGTGGGACAATCACCAGTTCTTGCCCAGGCTGCTACAGCTGCCTGGCCGTGAGTCAAGCGTGCTCTCACAAGTCCAGGAACTTGAAAACTCATTGTCTTCCTACAAAAGACTTGCCTCCGGTCCTTACAAGATAGGGAGGTTGTGAGCCTCCAAGCATTTACATCGAGCTCTTTGCTCCCCTCTCACTCTCACCCATTGACTTGATACCACTCCATTGCTGCTTCAATCCCTCCTTATCCAATATCCCCCCTCCATCTGTGACTTCATCCCTTAGAGCCGCCACTGATATCAACCATGGCCGCCGTTGAGCTCCCTCCTCTCCCCGTACCAATCCATGACTTCGTCGACTACACCAACAAATATCCCGCCACTCAAGCGGGAGTTGCTGAGGCGGTCCGGCCTTTCAAGGCCTTCGAAAGCAAGCTCCGGGAGGTCTATGCGCAGCATCCGGATCACCCAGCTGCTGCGGCTGATCACCTCGTTCCGGTGTTTGGCGGTGCTCCAATCACTACCAAAGCCAGAGATCTTGCAAGCGAGCCGGCAACCGAAAAGGAGAAGTACTTGCTGTCTTTTCCCGACAAACTCCGCAGAAAGCATGGATCCCCTGCCGTCGTGGACTCCCTGGAAGAGTTCAAGAAGAACTTTAATTTGTTTTCGGAGTCGTCTCTGGTTGATCTTGACTGGAATAATGTTTGTGTGGCCGGAAGCGCCGTGGTGACTTCGTTATTACCGGTGGAAGCACCCCATAATGAATCCAAGGTAAACATTCGTCTCGTCCATGTCTTCACTGTTATTGACGCACGCGCAGCGGGCTCTGCGAACATACTACAACGAGAAGCTTGCCCCGGCATCGGACGTCGACATTTTTCTGTATGGTCTCGATGAGGATCAAGCGATCGAGAAGATCAAGCAAATTGAGGCCACGATTCGAGACAGCATCTTGGCCGAGATAACCACCGTTCGGACCAAAAACGCCATTACTATTGTCTCAGAGTACCCTATCCGTCACGTTCAAATCGTCCTCCGCTTGTACAAGAGCATTTCCGAGGTGTTGACGGGGTTCGACGTAGACTGTTCCTGCGTGGCGTTTGACGGCAACCAGGTTTGGGCGTCGCCACGTGCTCTAGCTGCATTCATGACCCAGCTCAATTCGATCGACCTAACCAGAAGATCCCCCTCGTACGAAAACAGGCTTTCCAAATACTCTCACCGTGGTTTCGAGGCATACTGGCCCGAGCTGGATCGTAGTAGAGTGGACCCAACCATCTACGAGAGATCCTTCACCAGAGTCCAGGGACTGGCAAGGCTTCTTGTCCTTGAGAAGCTTCCTTACCCCCAAGACAGGGACGCCTACCTCGCGAAACGCAGAGAGGAGAGAGGCCGTCCACCTCTACGATGGAATGCGACTCGGAGGTCCCGCCATGTATTGCCGGGAGATGTCAAGGCCAGTCACCCTGACGACGTGGGCGACTGGGTCGAGGAGGACGATGTGTCGGACTACCACACTTTCACCATTCCGTATGGTCCGAAATACAACGCCAAAAAGGTTGAGAAGCTTCTCTTCACCAAAGATCTGTTACTCAACTCGGAATGGAACCGGCCCAAGGACAGAAAGGCACGACTGCACCGCCATCCGGCATTTTTCGGGCCTGTAGAAGATGTGATTCACGATTGCTGTGGATTTTGCCCTGAGCCAACTACCGATGAAGACTTTGCAGCCCTCGAGGAAGAAAGCCGGATCTTCATTTCGGGAGATCTCACGTTCCTCAAAGACAATCCGGGCCGGCAGGCAATCGGCAGCTTCCACCCCATCACTGACGATGACTGGACGGAGATGGCGTACGTGGGTAACACCACTCGGCTGTGTCAGGCGATTGTGGATCAAGATCTCGATGCGGTTCAAGACTGGTTTTCCTCGCTCGAAGGGGCGGATGTCAACCGACGTGATCATACGGGTCGGACTCCACTACAACTGGCCGCCATGTGTTCAACTCCCGATATCGTCCAATGTCTGATTGAGCACGGTGCTCGACTTGTGTCTAGACTCTATAATGGCATGACCGCACTACATATTGCAGCTCACCGGGGCGAGACACAAATAGTGAAGGCTTTGCTGGACAGGAGCGCCGCCAACGAGGAACAGGAAAGTCGCAAGGAGGAGGCGAAGAAAGAGGCCCGAAGGGCTGCTGCAAGCCACCACCCTGTTGCCGAGCAACCAGGAGTTGGGGACGAAAAGACCGATGATGCTGACTCCTGGGACTCGGAACTGAGCGGTGCGGAGGACGAGGACAATGAAGACGACGACAAGATGACCGAGGGTTCGTTCGTCAAAATATCACCCGAGCACGCTAGTGCCACTGGCGATGAACTCGCAGAAGACAAGGAGGAGCCGGACGTCTACGATGTTGACGTCCTTGCCTGGGACAGTCCGCTTTCTCCTCTCCACCTTGCCATCTTGGGTGGGCACCTCGACACCATTGAGCTGCTCGTGGACGAATTTGGCGCCGACGTGCTGTTGCCGGTCAAACTCATGGATGATTACAACTCCAAGAGAGCCAAGGCCGCCATCTTATCCCTTGTGCTCGCTTTAGAACCGCCCCTTCAAAAGGCCAACGAAACTGTGAAAGCCCTGCTCGCCCACGGAACCACGTTGGCCCAAGCTGATATGAACAGCGTTTCGGCGCTCCACTACGCAGTCAACAGTGGAAAGGCTCTCATCTTGGAGACTCTCAAGGCCTCTGCGGATGCCGCTACGTTCCGAAATGCGTGCAACCACGTGGTCACCTTGATGCCATGGTGGAATCTGTTCAACGTCGAGGTACCACTCGTCACCGCCATCCGTACTGGCCGGCGGGAGGTGGCTGAATTTCTCATCGCCAACGGCGCCAAGACACGCATTGACTTTGAGTTGTTTGCTCAAGCTTACGCGCGCAAACAGGGTCGTAGCACGGACGACCCGGAGCAGGTCAAGAGCTTATACGAAAAGAAGGTCGAGCAACCCATCACGGTGGCCCTGGAGATGGAGATGCTGGATCTTGTCAACCAACTGATCGATGAAGGAGGAGACGTCAATACACTTCCAGCCAAGGCATACGAATACTGTGAGCGGCCTGACATGAGAGGGTGGGATAAGTCATTGTTGGATCTTGTGCAAGATCGAATCAAATCGCTGCGCAAGTTCTTGTACCCGGCACAACACAGGGACACGTCGGAGCGAGCAGAGCCTCTGGGCAAGGATGAAGAGTATTTGGGGGAGTTTGACCGAGATTCATACCAATACTGGACTGCTTACCATGATTTGTGCGATGCAAAGAATGTTCGTCAGTGGCAAATCGAGAAAGAGCAAAAAGAACTGCAACACGTAAACCATGATGGGGAAGAAGGAGGAGAGGAGAAAAGGATCGCGGTCGAACGCACGCTTGCCGAGCTCACCAAGATCGAAGAAAAGCTTGTCGCCAAGGGTGCGCAGACATTTGCTCAATTGCGGCCATATATTAAGCCTCGCCGTCCGCACTTCTTCCTCCCGACTAGCCCTGACGAGAGCAGTCCTTACACCACGAAGATATCGTTCATGGTCGCCGACCTGACGCCCGAAAAGAAGGCTGATTATGTCAAGTTGTTCGAAGCGGCGTGGCAGGGCGATGCCTCGACCGTCAAAGAGCTCTGTTTGTCAAGGACTCGCCCGCTTCAGGTGGCCGTGCAAGACCTTCGTGGATTTAGTCCCTTTTCCATTGCAGTCCTGAGAGGCCATTATGATGTGGCTGAACTCATCGTCGAGATTGCGACGGTGCAGTACCGACCCCGCAGCAAGTCGGAAGAGTATCATTATACTCTGCACGCTGGGAGAGAGTATAATGAATACAGTGATTACAGCGAGGACAGCGGTGACGACGGCGAGGTCGACAGTGACGAAGACGACGTGCGTGTCCTGAGACAGGTCGTCGATGAGACCTTCACGATTGACAATGTCGCCACTCTCGCCGAAAACGTCAAATCCTCAATCTCTCCTGCGACAATGGTGTCGTGGCCCTGCCAGGTGACACGCGCGATCGAGAACAAAGAAGTGGAACAGTCTGAGATCGACGAGGCATTCGAGGCCGACTGGGGTTTTACCCGTTGGGTATACAACCGTTCATACCAGTCGTGGTCGTGGTTCGAGAGCGCTTTCGACTATGTCAACCGGAAGAAGCAGCAATCTCTTATACGATATGCCATTTTCACGGATAACTTGGATCTCTTGAAGTTCCTGGTCAAGGTTGGTAGTACTCTCGCCAGTCGGTGTGAGAATGACGAGTCCTTGAAGACGATCCAACCCACCGAGGTCGAATTCCAAGTGGCGCTCCGGTTAGGCCGGGTGAAGATGATCGAGGAAATGATCAAGTCGACCGGGGTCGGACTTGCGATTCAGAAGATATTCCAGAAGGCCGGGCTTCAACTCGACCAGAAACCCCAATACTACCAAGGGTTGACCGTGCACGGCAGGAAGAGGCAGGACTGGACAGAGGCACGTCGACTCGGTTACAGGCACAGACAAGACACGTCGGACGCCCCCAACCCGCGTCTGACGGCCATCGCCGAGGGGAACCTGCGAGCAGCGCAGTACTTTCTTGGTGATGGTCCCTTGCGCCGATATCTCGAATTTGCAGAGACTCGGAACTCCAAGGACGACGTGCATATTCAAGCACTTGCCAAAGCCGAGGGTGGGGTCGAGGCCGCACTCCAGACTTGGCTTTCGACGCGCAGCCATCTTGCTCTCGATCTGGCGGTTCTGTCGCCTCCCCTGAGGGATGGCTCTCAGCCAGTCCTTGATTACCTTTTGCGGAAAGAACCAGAACTTGACCTTCTTGACAGTCGCGCGGCCGACGGCAGGACTCCGCTATACGTCGCCTTCGAGGCAGGTCGATACTACGCGGCGAAAAAACTGATCGAAGCCGGTGCGGATGTGACTATCCGAGACGACACGGGCCGGAACGTCTTACATGCGCTCCTTGACCAGATCGACCACCGCCACCACGCACTGCTCAGGTCAGTGTTGAGGCTGATGGATTCTGAGACTGTGGGCAGACTGTTACTGGAGCGGTGCAACGACAATACCGAAACCACGACGGCGACACCGACGATACTGACTCCTCTCGCACTGTTTCTCAATCGCATTGACATTTCTTCACCGCGCAGCGACTGGGAACGCAGTCTCGCGCTTCTCCTATCCTATTCCAATGGTCAAGACCTCGAGATCATGGACGGCGCGGGCGATTATCCGCTTCACACGGCCGTTCGCCGAGGTCACCTGGGTCTTGTCCGGTTCATTGTCGAATATCGTCCGAGCCTGCTATACTTTGAAAACGCCACGGGCATGACGCCCGCGCAGGTCGTGACCGCCAGTTATCTGAGGAAATTGACCGAAGACCCGCCCAAGCTGGTGCAGACCCAGAAATGGAGCGTGGAAAATGTCTCTCCCAAGGAGTTTGTGAAGCAGAAGAAGCGACGGGAAGCTGACGAGAATCATGTCCACGACGACGTTCAAGTTGTCGACGATGTTGTTGACGAGGACGAAGATGACCACATCCCCGGGACCACGACCACCACAACCAGAGACCCGCCCGGAAGGGGCGTATCAAGAAGCAACCAGTGGAAAATGAACCAGCTCATCACCGACTTGATGAACAAGTATCCCTCCACTAGGAAACTGGTCTCTCTCCACGACGCCAACCAGGTCGCCAAGCGGTTGGCTCTGCAGCAGCAGCTGAAGAAGAAACAGAAAGAAGAAGAAGAAGAACGGAAAGAGCAAGAAGCCCGCGCCGGTGGTGGCGGCGGCGCCGTCGTCAGGCCTCGGTGTTACTTGTCTCCGAATAACCCTTATATCTACGGTAAAGAAAAAGGGAACAAGGATCAAGTGGTGTCGCAATATTTGGACCGTGCGAAGAATTCAGTCACGCCGTGGGATTGGCTTGTGTGGAGAAGAGAGGAAGCCAAAGAAAATGATGAAGATGGTGGTGATGAGGCGGCGAAAGAGCTGCAAAGGCTCGAAAAGGAGTATTCCGAGAAGATGCACCAGCAGATTAGGTGGTGGGTGCCGGCGTTGAAGTGACGGATGGTACAAGTACAGTATCTAATATTTAGGCAGGTACTAGGTAGGTAGGTAGGTAGGTAGGTAGATATTGTACTGTAGGTGGTGACACAGGTTTGAGTTACAATTGGGTTCTTGCGTGTAGTACGGGTTCACAGTTGACGCTAGCTTATGGTGCTGGTTGATGATTGATGATTGATAGCTTAATGCTCTTTCTCTTGTTCTACTGTAGTGCCATTCGGGCGATGCTCTAAACCCTTAAACTGCTACAATGGCGGCAAAAATAATATAATAGGCAAGTCGGCCCATATCAACAAGTAGAACCAAGTTAAGAAGAACAGTATGCATTTGAGTCCAAACCCACACGACAGCTTTCTGCCGGAATCTGTGGACCGACTGGTACCTACCTAGGTACTTGCATAGACATCAAACGGGACAGATAAATCCTGACCCACCTGCAGCCTTAGCATCAACATCATGGTGAGTCATCGCCTAGCTTGAGAACGCTGGTAAAAGACAATGTAAGCCTCGCCATTCTGCAACCGATCCCTTGACCCAAGTTTATTCGGATCCAAGTCGTAATGACGCTCATCGTCGAATTTCCTCCAACAACCACGACCCTGGTCCTTGACAATGCTGATGTAATGCCCTCCATCGCCACTATTTCCCAAATGCCTCAACACGCCATAGGCATCGTAAGTGTAAGGCGGCGTCGTGGCCATATCGACCGGTTGTCCTTCTTGTTCCGGAGCGGGTGGGGGGCGGGGAATAACAAAATCATCCATGCTGAGACCGTGCAGAGGAAACTCAATCGGGGTATGGATCTTTTGCGCCCTCTCGTGCTTTGAAGCGGCGAATCGCTTGAAATGAATCACCAGAAACTGCGGCAGTCGCGTCAAGATGATTTGCTTGGTCGCCTCCCGCTCACACTTGCAGTACGGACACCTCCAGAGCTCCGACAGCTTTTCTTCGCGACAATAGGAATTCAAACAGTCGTAGATATGTCCGACGCCAGAACGCGGGATTTCAATGGAAATACTATAGAATGCTTCGTACGTCGTCGAGGTCCTTCGACAAGTCAGACATCGCAACCGTGAGGCATGTTGACCTGCAAAGATGGAAGATAGAAAACTGTGGTCGCGATGTTCGTAGCGTTTCCATTCAATCGGACTGGCTCGTGCGATTTCCATTCTTTCTCGTTGCATCTCCTCGGCCGTCGTCAATGGTCGCAGCGGATTCCGTTCCCAATTCACGTTCAGATCTTCGTGCAGACAATCGACCAGAAAATCAAAGAATTCTTTCGCGTCCTGCTGCCGGTCGATCGCCCACTCTCGATTCATGCGGCCGCAAAAGTTGCGGAAGGTCGATGGTTTGATCACATCCGTGTCTTCCTGCCACACGGCCTGGATCAAGTTGGCGTACAATTTGGGCATAATACCATTACTGCCTTTCCAATTCCGTTGCACGTACCCTTCATAAACCCGATCATTGAAGAACGCAGACAACGGAATTGTCGCCGACAAACACTGCAAAGTCGAGTTCATATAACACGTCACCCCAAAATTCGTCAGACCGGTCCTGGGTAGTCTTCTGTTGCGCATAGAAGTTACGGAAGAATACAAGGGCGGCCGCGTGGCAGATGTCACTCTTGCCAATGCCGGTTGAGGTGCATTGATGTCGGCTTGTCCCGAATAGCTCGGTCTGGGTATTGCCGGAGGCGGTCGCGCAGGCACGGCTGGTATTGCCGGCGCCGCGGGCGCAGCAGGAGGCAAGTAGACGGCCGGGTGTGATGGAAGAGGCCTACGAGCCGGCATGACCATAGACTCTTGTTGTCTGACAGAAGGAAAGCGGCGTAGAAACGTTTCGTAGTCGGGAATGAATGGTGACGAAGGTACCTGCTCAGCATCTGCTGCCGGGTATTCCTCATCGCTGGCTGCTTCGGGCTTTTCGTGAGGAGTGACCTCCTCTTGCAGGGCTTGTTGCCGCCACGCCTCTTGCTCGCTTTCATCCAGAAATTTGTGATCACGCAGTCTCCTATTGCGGACTTCATAGCGTGAGTTGGCAGAAACCATCCGCTGTCGAGCAATGGGCCTTCCTGGTCCGACTGTGGCTCGTTGGCGCGTCGTCCCAAGCATTGCTGCCGTTCTGGACCGCGCAAGTGACTGCGCCCCCATGTAATCAATCCAAGCATCAATCCCTCCGGCCAACAATGCCGGCGGACGACCGTCTTTAAGAGGTTTGGTGTCGTTGAACTCATACAACGTGTCGTAAAGAGCTCGAAGCGCTGGAGCTTTGGTCATACTCGGCGGACCTTTCAAATAAGAGGTGTCGTTCGTATCCTGGT
Organism: Exophiala dermatitidis NIH/UT8656; assembly: GCF_000230625.1. Taxonomy (NCBI): domain Eukaryota; kingdom Fungi; phylum Ascomycota; class Eurotiomycetes; order Chaetothyriales; family Herpotrichiellaceae; genus Exophiala; species Exophiala dermatitidis. The sequence goes on from NW_008751652.1 coordinate 885,430, forward strand.
CATAATACACGACAAGATCGAATTCGTTCCGCCGCGAAAAATGTGCTTGCTCTGCATCAGGAGCTAGGACGAGTCGGTCTTCGAGCTCTTCTGCGGAAACGCCTTCTTTGAGAGAAATAGGCTCAATACATATGATAGAACTGGACATGATATGGCCATCATCAAACAGTACCCTCTCCCGCACATCGATCAGAAGGACGTTGTATTTCCTCATGTAGTCATGCAATGTCGACGCGTCTATGGATGTTTGGTGCGGAAGGTCACTTGAGCTACTTTTCGGCACAATGGCACTGTTGACTCCATTTGGGGTGGTCGGGCGGTAAGGAGAAAGGATCTCATCCCGGGTTCTTTGGAGGTGTAGGGAATTGGTCGATGAGTTTTGGGATTGGTTGTAATATGTTTGCTTTTTGTCAGACGGCGGACGACCGCCTTCCGCGGAGAGTCGATTGCTGTTTGTATGAGGTCCAGCTGATGTAGTCGATATCGGACTATACGTCGGGCTAGGTGGTTTGGGAAGAGCAATTGCCGGGGAGAGAGGCACCTTAGGTGGTAAATCCGGGCCATTTTTGGTAGAGCCAGGCATATCTCTCGGCCCGTTGAGACGTGGGCTTGAGTAGCCATTGGTGTCTGGGATTGCATACGTAGAGGTCGTGGATTGTGGCCTTCTCCCGCTAACGCTGTTCGGACTATGGAAGTCACTCTCTTTCGGCATCGATAGCGGTGCGGGTTCTTCAGATGCCGTTCCGAGGCCTCTCAGGCGGGCAAACCTTTGACTGAGATCGTTCGACGTATCGGTCAATGGGCGTCCATGGAGACCTTCTGGTTTTGGCTTGTTCGATGGTCGGGAGCGCTCTATCCGGAGAGTTGGCGGCAGCTGATGTGCCTCAGGAATGGCTTGAGAGACGCTCGCTCTGGAAGAAGCTGATCCTCCGGCGCCAGGAGGGAGCGAGTTCGAAGGCACGCCAAACCCGGATGAATAGACTGGTCTTCTAGAGACATCCCGCGGCTTCGTACCATACCGCGCATTATTGGCCTCTATCAGAGCTTTGACCTGGGTCATTTCGCTTTCCATCGCATTCAGCTTTTTCCGTGCCGCCCTGTATTTCATCGCCCAAGCATGGTTGTTATCCCAGAACCCATACTCTTTGTGCCTTGGGATATAATTGACAGCCACTTCGTAGGCAACCACATAGTTCTTGTAGGCCAAGTCCGGCCGTCGAAGGATGTCCACCGAGTTCCTCGCTGTCGCAATGCATCTCTCAACCTCGTTTAGGTATTGTGTAAGCGAACCGTCTCCCTTGAATGAGGTCGTAGCATCTTGTATGATGTCCTTGATGTGAGGATAGACTCTTTCCGGGCCCGGCCCTGGCTTGAGATCTTTCTTATCCGTCCAACTTTCTCGTGAGGAGGGTACAGTGGTTGCGGAAGTAGATACGGAGTTGGTATGCGTGGACGACGGAGATGTGTAGGCCGCCATAGCGGAGTCAATGCGACATTACCGAGGAATCATCGCGGGACGAATATCTGATAGCCACCGGGTCTGTCGTGTGCCTGGGCTTCTGTCGAAGTGATGACAGAACTCTAGGCCTTCCTCAAATGTATAGTCAGCAAACCGGGGTTAGATGCCGAGAGAGGATGTGCAAAGAAGCAAAGCGTGAAGTGGTGGCAGGTGACACCGGCGGAAGTGAGGTGATGATGGGTACAATGGACGAAGTGTTCGCCTGGTGACGCAGGTCGTTTCAGAGTAGCGGATGAAAGCGAGTATCGAGGGAATTCAAGTGGTGTTGGTGGTGCTGAGCGATATAGTGTCAGTGTCGTTGCCACTGATGACTGCGCAGTAGGAGGGATATTCAACTCCTAGTCGTAACAACTTTCCACAAGGCTGCCAACTACAGTACTATGTAACACAAGGTTCTGAAAGCTGGGATGGCGACTCGGATGACGGAGCCCCGTTTGACAGTACTAGTAGTAGTAGTTGACCGATTCACAGAACTCCCACGGTACCAGCGGGCTGCGGGCCGAACTTGAAGGCTACGATGGGGTTTAGGGGCCATTTTGGGGGCTGACAAAGCTACAACCGCCCGGAGATGGTTTGTGGGGGGCAAACACCACGCCTATACCGTTCCACGCACAGCTGCGGTGAAGTGCTTAAGTGGCTGGTAGTGGCTGGTACTGTGGCTGCCTGTCTGGACGTGCCAGTGGCACCTACAGCCTGAGGCCGGTGGATTATTACACCATATGCCAGATAGGTACAACTTCTAGGTACCAGTGTATCATTTACGGGTTTCATACACGGTCACCCTCGTACTCCGCAACAACGATTGCTGCCTCGATCGACTTCAGTCCTCCCTCAATACCTACCTTGTGAGGGTCTGCCTATGGTCATCTCTAGTCGATCCAGCTTATTCCCCTGCCAGTGCTGAACAGCTGGCCACAACAAAGCGTCATCAACCCTCCCTCGCCTCATCCGATAGCCTGCCTGCGCCTGTGGAACAGAGACAAAGCAAACCAACCATGGCTGGATGGTTTTCGTCTGGGACGTCTGCTCTCGACGAGCAGATCGAGAAAGCTACTTCGTCTAGCTTAGAAGATATCGCAACCAGCCTTGAAATCTCCGACCTCATCAGGTCCAAAACAGTGCAGCCTAAAGATGCCATGCGCTCGTTGAAGAAGCGGATAGGCCACAAGAATCCCAACGTACAACTATCCGCTCTGCGGCTTACAGATACATGCGTCAAGAATGGCGGATCCCATTTCCTCACCGAGATCGCCTCCCGCGAGTTCATGGATAATCTGGTTTCTTTGTTAAAAGCATACGGGCCGGCAGCCGTCAATGAAGAGGTCAAGCAGAGAATACTGGAGCTGATTCAAAGCTGGGCCAGCGCCACGCAGGGCCGACAAGACTTGTCATACATCAACGAAGTGTACAAGAGCCTGCAGAGAGAAGGCTTTCGGTTTCCGCCCAAGGTCGAGATCGCCAGCACCATGTTGGACAGCAGTGCACCGCCGGAGTGGACCGACAGCGACGTCTGCATGCGATGCCGAACTGCTTTTACCTTCACCAACAGGAAGCACCACTGCAGGAACTGCGGCAACGTCTTTGACCAACAGTGCTCTTCCAAGTCCATTCCGCTTCCGCATCTGGGGATCATGCAACCCGTTCGAGTCGACGATGGATGTTACGATAAATTGACCAAGAAGTCTGGTGGTTCGGAGCGTCGAGTTTCCTTTGCTCCCAGACCGACGACGATGCAGCCGAGAAGCGCAAGAGTTGAAACAAGCAGTTTCGACGAGGACCTGAAGAAAGCTCTGGAAATGAGTCTGGAAGAGGCACAAGGCATAACCAGTTCAGGCTTCGTTCCACAATCTCAAACGCAATCCAAGTCTGAGCCGGCCAAGACAAATGGTGTGTCCATTGAAGAAGAGGACGACCCGGATCTGAAGGCGGCCATTGCTCTGTCCCTGAAGGAGGCGGAAGAGCAGGCCAAAAAGCATGCTGCGTCGATGAAGAAGTCTGCTTCTGCTCAAGACGGCGCCAGCTCCACTCAACCCTTCATCATGCCGAAGAACGATTACGAGTTGTCAGTCATGGAGGCCGAGAACATTCATCTTTTTGCAACGCTGGTGGACAGATTGCAACACCAGCCTCCGGGAACGATCCTCCGAGAACCACAAATCCAAGAACTTTACGAAGGCATTGGGAAGCTTCGGCCGAAGCTGGCCAGGACCTTGGGTGAAACCATGTCGAAGCATGACGCACTACTAGATCTCCATGCCAAACTGTCCACTGTGGTGCGATATTACGACCGAATGCTCGAAGAGAGACTCAACAATACATACAACCAGCGAAACCCGGGGTACGCCACGTATGCCATGGCCTCTCCTGCTTTGACGGCTCCGTCTGCGGGAGTGTATCCGGCACTGGCACCATCTGGTCCTCCACCGTCAATAGCCACCGGTCAAGGGGACGTCGAGAACTTTTATTTCAGTAATGCCCCTGTCGAATCGTACGCTCGGGCTCCGCAACAAGTCCCAGTGCCACAAGCGCAGCCGCAGCGATCATATTCATATTCCAGCCAGCCCCAGGAAGCGCCCGCCTCGCCCTACCAGCAGTATACCACACAACCACCGCCTCAGCAACAACAGCAACAGCCTCCTTCCCAATACGGCCAGCAACCGTCTTCGCCACAAATGTTCCAGCATCAACCTGCTCCTCAGCAATATGCTGCTCCTCAATCCTCACAGCCGCCGTCAATGTATCCTCAAATTGTCCCTCCTGACCCTCAACAAACTCCCACACCATATTCTCAACAGGCGCAGATTCCTACATCTGAAGCCACTGCACCGACTCCGCAACCGCAAGCGCAGTATCAACCACAACCAACACCGCAGCAAGCATCCCAATCTTATTCTCAACAGCAACAGCCGCCGTCACAGACCCAATCTCAGCACCATGCTCCAGCTCAGACGTATCTCCCTCCGAACCACCACCAGCAGCAGCAGCAATACCCTCCTCAACCACAACAGTCTCAACAACCAGTACAACCCTCGACATCTTCGTCTTCCTACGGTCCATATCCAACAACATACACCGCGGACCAATTCCCTTCTGCGCCACAACATGTCCCGCAACAGCAACAACAACAACAACAGCCTGTCGCCATGGAGGAGAGCTTGATCGAGCTGTAGTGGGTGGCAGGTGGTAAATGCACCACCTATTTCAACTTACCCACTTGGAGCTCATTTCTTGGACATTCCTGATCCTATATCACTTGGAAGATGGGCACGTCGCCGAAAAAACCGGGTGGCCGGGGGGCCCGTATTGGAGTCGGGAAAAGTTCTTCAGACGTGGACGTGGAATGTCTACTTTTTTTTTTTTACCTCGCTGATGCCGTGCAGTCTCTGCAGATGACAGTTGCATAGGTACTTTGGGTACCAGTAGTTCGTGGTAAATAGCTACAGTACCTGGCTCAACCAGCAAGTATCATCAACAGTACGAACAGCTGAGCTGAGCTGAGCCGACTTGACTCGATTTCCCCTAAACTTGTCGTTGTGAAGGGCCGCATTAAGCGTCCACTTGCAGTGTTCCTGTTGGTCCCTATCTGATGTCTCTGTGTAGTTGGAGCAGGAGCAGGAGCAGGACAGCGCACCATCTTCCAGCGCGGCACACCGTAGTATCCATTGATTACAAGTACCCATGAAATGCAAAGCCATCAGTCAGTCATCTGTCCATTCATCCGTTCATTTGACTCTATGGTGGCATGCCATGCAGTGTACTAGTAGGCGATTTCGTCAGTCATACAATAGTCATATTTATATGCAGTGAGTTACTAGTATCTATATTGTATTTATATCCATGTAGGTACTTGGGTGGTATCCCAGTAATCTCCCTAGTAGAATTCACTCCTCGTCACAAAAAACGCCGGAACTTCATATGGATGCGCCCGTCTCAACGCCTCGACTGCTTTTTGAACAGCTGATCCTGATCCTGATCCTGATCCTGTTTCACTACTACCAGCAATGACCATTTCGACACGATCTTCTTGGACATATTCGACCTTATTGGTATTGCTGGGAGAAGTATCCGTAGACATACCGCCGGAAGTAGAAGGACCAGTATTACCACCAGGAGCAGAAGGACCCGTGCCGCTGCAAGTAGACGTAGAAGTGCCGGTGGAAGAAGTAGTGCTGGTTATATACGGCCTCGCACCCTCGGTCGCGACAAATTGTCCTGTTCCGGAAGATATAAAGGCGGTATTTATATATTTTGGCCGTGACGGACCGACGCTATCGGCGGCGCCAGTGGTACCGGTCAAACTCGCTGACGCTTCGTTCGAAGGATTCGGGTTCGGCCATGTCCCTGCTCCAACGGCAAATAAAGCGTCGAGACACGCTTGGGTGTGGGAGGGGGGAACGTAGAATGTGAGTTTGTAGATTTGATTCTGTAATTCAGGTTCAGGTTCAGGTTCACGTTGTGCCATTCTGGTGATCCGGTTGTATATAGATAGTACTAACAGTAACTGCAGTACGAATGATGTGATATGAGTAGCTGCGTAGGCTCCTAGGTATATATATAGCTTCTCAGGAATCACTGCAGTATTAGTAGTTGAGATAGTAGTGGTAGTAACGAATACATACGTATCGTTGTTGGTGTGGTTGTCGTCTCGACAGCTTACACGGACATGGACACTGGCACTGCATATGACATTCCTCTACAAGCCCGTATTATTAATACCGGCCAAGGTACTTGTGCCTAGCCACCTTATTACCTGTTGATACACCTTATACGAAGACAGTATTGTTGTTGGAAACTGATCAATTTTGTGGTATCTAATCAAAGACAGATCAAACGCCATGCCATGCCATGCCATATCTCGCCTGGCATCCTGCATTCTCGACATTTTCCCCGTCGAGGAATCTACATGCAACCATCAAAAACAAAAAGAAGCTCACGATAAAAGACAGACTCTGTCCATCACAACTCGTCGTGGCCACTAGGTTCATCATCATCATCACCATAATCCGGCATGCCACCGGCACCACCGGCACCGCCATACAACTTGCTGGAGATGGGGTACGCCACCTGTGACAGCTTCTCGTATTGCTCGTCAAAGTCGTCCTTTTCGGCTGTGTCGGCGTTTTCGCTCAGCCAGTCCTGAGTCTCCTTGACGGCTTCCAAAAGAGTTTCTTTATCTTCGTCGTCAATTTTGCCACCAAGGCCATCTTCATCATTGACCTGATTCTTGAGCGAGACGGCATAGTTCTCCAGCTTGTTTCTGGCCTCGATCTTCTCACGCACCAGTTTGTCTTCTTCGGCGAATTGTTCAGCCTCGGCCACCATGCGTTCGATTTCCTCGGGTGTCAATCGGCCCTTGTCGTTGGTAATAGTAATGGCTTCCGATTTGCCGGTGGCTTTATCCGCAGCTGACACCTTGAGAATACCGTTGGCGTCCAGCTCGAACGACACTTCAATTTGTGGGACACCACGAGGCGCAGGAGGAATACCGGTCAGTTCGAATTTGCCGAGTAAGTTGTTGTCCTTGGTCAAGGATCGTTCGCCTTCGTAAACCTGGATCAAGACCACTGGCTGGTTGTCGGCGGCGGTCGAGAAAATTTGAGATTTCTTGGTTGGAACGACCGTGTTTCGAGGGATAAGCTTGGTCATGACACCTCCGGTGGTCTCGATTCCAAGAGTCAGAGGGTTGACATCCATCAGCACCAAATCCTCAGTACCAGCCTCGCCGGAAAGAACACCACCCTGAACAGCCGCGCCGTATGCCACAGCCTCGTCGGGGTTGATGCCCTTGCTGGCCTTCTTGCCACCAAAGTATTCCTCGATCATGGACTGAATCTTGGGAATACGAGTAGAACCACCGATCAGGACAATGTCGTCGATATCGGTCTTCTTGACCTTGGCATCTTTCAGGACTTGTTCGACCGGCTTGAGAGTCTTCTTGAACAAGTCCATGTTCAATTCCTCGAATTTGGCCCGGGTCAAAGTCTCGGAGAAATCGTTGCCGTTGTGGAAGGCCTCGATTTCAATGCGAGTGGACATTTGCGACGACAAGGTTCGCTTGGCTCTTTCGACCTCACGCTTCAGTTTACCCATGGTCTTGAGATCTTTTCTGATGTCCACGTCGTGCTTCTTGTTGTACAGCTTGACAAAGTGGTCGATGACTCGCTGATCGAAATCTTCACCACCGAGATGGGTATCACCAGCCGTAGCCAAGACCTCGAAAACACCGTCTTCGATCGACAGCAGAGAGACATCGAAGGTACCGCCACCCAAGTCGTAAACGATAATCTGGCTCTCTTTGCCCTTCTTGTCAAGTCCGTAGGCAATGGCAGCGGCCGTTGGCTCGTTGACCACTCGGAGAACGGTCAGACCGGCGATCGTGCCGGCATCTTTTGTCGCTTGTCGCTGGTTGTCGTTGAAGTAGGCTGGAACCGTGACAACGGCGTGAGTGACCTTCTTGCCCAAGTATGCTTCCGCAACTTCCTTCATCTTGCCCAAAACCATTGCGGAAATTTCCTCGGGAGTGAAGACCTTTGGTTGACCAGCAACCTCGACCTGGACCATAGGCTTGTCATCTTTGTTGATGACCTTGAACGGGAAGTGTTTGATGTCTCGTTGCACATCTTTGTCGGAGAATTTGCGACCGATTAATCGTCTAGAACAGGCTGTTAGTAAAGCTCATACACAGGTAAAAAGCGAGTTCAACTTACTTGATATCAAAAATTGTCCGCGTAGGATTCTGTGCGTACTGGTTCTTCGCCGCGTCGCCCACTAACCGCTCTTCATCGGTGAAGGCCACGTACGAGGGTGTGATTCGGTTTCCTTGGTCGTTGACAATGATTTCGACTTTTCCATTCTGCATCACACCGACGCAGGAGTAGGTTGTACCCAAATCAATACCAATAACCGTGCCATAATTGGCGTCTGACTCGTTGAGAGGTGTCTGATCTCCTTTCGCCTGGGCCGAGCCGATCAGCGCCAGGGGGCATACGAAGATGAGGAGGAGGTAGAAGAGGGTAGTCCACTGCAAAGCAGACGAGGATCTGGACGCTTGACGCGCCATGTTGAAGAGAGGTCGTAAGGGAGGAGGTGTACAGAGAGAAAAGAAAGCAAAGAATGGTAAGTGGTCAGAAGCGAGGGAATGATGGTGACAGGAAATATTTATGGAACGCGGCGCGGCGAGTTATCGATACGCTGTCCTCTTCGGATCGCCTCCGCAGGTCAGAGTCAGCGCAGCGCAGCGGGACGGTACCTCCAGCTTGCAGTGACTGCTAGTAACTACCAACCAGCGTTAAGCTAGCCAGGGGAACAACCTGTGGGTTTCTATAGGTTCCGCTGGGACTCGAGAGTGTTAAGCCTTGTGGCTAACTAAAACTGTCCTTTTTGACCCCCTTTGACCCCCTTTCCAAAGCCCCCTAAACGCCAGCCTGGCCTTTTTGCCCCATCCGACCTACTAGAGCCTTCCATGGCTGTGAAGTTTTGCCTTTGTGAACACGCCTCTTTGGCTCGAAAGGCAAACTCCACAACGACACGATGCTAAGCAATGCTATAAGAAATCTCTTTGTCTCCTAACAGAAATATTTTATTCGAGCCAACAGCTATCAATTGCCACAAGACCAGGGCATTCTTGCAGTCTCCATATCCATCACGTGACTTCGATGATCTCTCCACATGTGATTGCTCGCTGTAGTTGTTCCGTGTGGCGTTCCGTCTTATTGCTGTGTACATAGTACAACGCTTGATCACGAGTCGCAGGTTACAGTTCCACCATGTTGCTGACCGTGGAGAGTTCAGTGATACAGAATCCGGCATAACCTTGGGCTTCCAGTTGCAGATGATAGACATGCTGACATAAGCGAGGCTGCGGAAGGCTGTAGCTGCCGCCCACATTTGTGATCAGAAGCGACGTCATTTGCTGTCATTGAACAACTTCCAGTGCCGCATCTCCGCAATTCAGTTCGGACAGTATTGACATCGCAGTGAACAGTTCAATGTTTCAATGTCATGACCACAGCACAGTGACAAATTGTCTCTTGGTACAGACATCAACTGACCCGGCAGCGCCGTGCTATGCTTAAAGTCCTTTCATTGTCCTGCCGACCAGCTGCCCAAAGAGTCCGCGTCCCCTATCTATCCTGGCGCCCTTCCTCTTCCCTTCCACGGTCCCAATCCCCTCTGAGTCGGTTCCGGATCTTTCCACAACCCAAACTTGAACTCCGGCTCTACAATAGTACACCCGCAAGAATGAGCTCGGTAGATACATCTCTACATCCGCACACGAGCGGCCGGGCTGCCGAGTTCGCCAAAGCGCACTCAGCACCCAACGAACTCATCCTCTATGGCGGCTGGTTCTGCCCATTCGTGCAACGCAGCTGGATCACACTGCACGAAAAGAACATTCCCCACCAATACATTGAGATCAACCCATACGAGAAAGACCCGGAATTTTTGAAGCTGAACCCAAGAGGCCTTGTGCCCACGCTCGCCGTGCCCGTAACAAAAAACAAGAACAAGATACAGAAACCACTGTACGAAAGCGTCGTCATCTGCGAATACCTGGACGAAGTCTATAACGACCCGGCCAAAAATGGACCGTCACTATTGCCAGCCGACGACGCATACGAGCGAGCCCGCTGTCGCATCTGGATCGACCACATCAGCGGCCGCATCGTGCCTGCGTTCTACCGGTTCATGCAGCATTCCGATTCCAAGCCGTACACACTGGACGAGGCGCGCGCCGAGTTCTTGCATCATATCAAGACTTTTGTCGCTGAAGCGGATCCGGAGGGACCGTTCTTTTTGGGCGACCAGTTCGGCATGGTCGACATTATGCTCGCCCCCTGGCTGTGCAGGTTGTTTCTTTTTGACGTGTATAAAGGCGGTTTGGGCATTCCGGAGGAAGGAAAAGGTGGCCAGGATGAACATATTTGGCAGCGCTGGAGGAAGTGGGCCAAAGCGGTCGAGGCTAGGCAGAGTGTACAGGACACTCTTAGTGAGCGGAAGCAGTATATTGATGCTTATAGGCGCTATGCTGAGGATACTACCCAGAGTCAAGTTGCGCAGGCGACGAGGGCGGGGAGACGTTTGCCATGATGAGATCTTTACATTATTGTACCACGTTTTTCGACCAAGGGACAAAATGGAGGGTGAAAACAAAATCCGGAGCTACTAGTAGCTATTTGGTGGGTATGCAGTGGCACATGTGTAATCACGACTTGCTTTCAAGGATGGATTCTGTCCTCTAAAATACCTTTTCAGTGCTTACGTCTAGTCCTGTTAGGTTATTGTGCTTTTAGTCGGGTCGAGGCTCATGCTCATAATCGTTGACCCATTCCAATTCTTCCAGGAGGTGGCTCATCTTTCAGCCGACTCTCAGAAAAAGTACTGCTGGAGCCAACTGGTCTGAGGCCGTCGAGACCAGTTGGCTCCAGCAGTACCAGTAGTACGAGGTCAACGTGAACATGACTGACTGCAACGACCGTCCGCGTTTCCACTTTCGCTTCCCAACCAAGGAGTGCAAATGTTTTCTTATCCATGCCATGGCACCACGCGACGACACCGACACGAAAGATATCATGCTTGATCCGCTTCCAGAACCCGGAGGTTACTAGTACCAACCTCACCGCTTAGCCTCTCCCTTCAAATCACTTCCCAACGAATACCCCTTAACCTTCTCCCACTCGACCTTCTGTCTCGTAACCGGCAACTGTCTCCTCAAATGTCGAAAACTCGTCTCGTTCATACCCACAAACGCCCGATTGACTTCTTCCTGATACTGGTTTTCTGTTACGGTGATCTTGCGCACGATTGTATCTGCATCTGGATTGTTTCCGGACACAGACACGGCGTCGAATTTCTTGGCCGTCGACAGCGCCACGTTTCCATCTTCATAGTAATGCACATCAACTTTGATCTCGCCGCTGAGTGTAGAGTCTGTAGTGTCGTACAAAAACACGCTCCGCCAGCGGCCAGAGAGAAAGTTTTTGGGTGAGGCTTTGGTGGTCGATAGCAATATGGCGATTTGGTTGGTGTTGTTGGGAACCTCGCATACCGTGTATGCTGCTGCTGTGGTGGGAGGGTAGTGGTCTGCGAAGGAGCCCGAGAGGGATTGGAGGAGGGATTGGATTAGGGAGCCGTGTTGGGTTTCATGGGAGTATGACTGGACGTTGCTCGCTATGCTGGTGGTGTGGTCGAAGTCGAATGATTTTGAGGTCCGGGTGTCGTAGTATGAGGACGAGGAGGATGGGAGTTTATTGTATTTCGATATTAAGACCTATTGAAAGAAAATCAATTGTCAGCTTCCTTGCCTTTCAATCTGGTCGTTGATCTGGACTCTGGTCTGGTACCCGCGTAGTTGTATACACCATCTGGGCCACCTGAACCGGGCGGGAGGAGAAAGGGTCTTATCGAATTCAGTTTGTTCAACGTACATAATCATTCGAACCAGGCAACTTGACCGCAACAAGTTGCTCTTCATTGTATCGTTGAAACGCCGGTTTCAGCTTCGCAATCAGCGCGGGGTCGTCGTCCGAAGTGAGCGTCTTGATGTCCTTGACGACTTCGTGTAATTCGCCTGGCGGGGCGCCTTCGATGAATGAGGATGCAATGTCCACTGTTGAGCCCATGTTGTCACAATGCAACAGTCACTGGCACCGCCCGTTCGGAGAGGTTCAAAAGGTGGAGGAGGAGCGCTGGCAGGCTGTAGAGAAGACCGGGGGGTTAGAGGCAGTGTACGAGTGTATTGTTGCTACCTGCGATGCGGGAGGGACGGGCCAACGTAGGTATGGAGTCCGGTGTATACAGTTGTACCATCATCGCTCCAAGTGATTGCGCAGGCTGCGTCTCGATTGGGGAAGAAGTGATGCCGCCTTAAGCCACATGTTCCCCGTCGTTGTTCACCTACACCATTTGCCCCCTCAAAGTACCGATGATTAAAGACACTGAGACCGCTGAGGTATAGTACGACCGGATGACTCCAAGTTCGTGTGTTCACCACTGCATTGCACTGCATGGCATTGGAGCCACTTCGCAGCACTGCATGATTTATGAATAACTGGGTTAACAAACACTAAGAGATTACCAAGTATCCCTAAAGAATCCCCTGAAGTCCCAGTTTCTGCCCATCCTCCGAAACCCGTAAACGCCTTGCTAGTAGTGCTCTGTGAAATCAAAATGTAACTCGGCCGTCCTCATCCGCATGTTAATCGATGGTCATGCTCATCAAACCTTCATTGGTTTCATTCATGCCTTGGAGGCCGACCTTCTTGGTTCCATTCATACTTCCCCCACTGTTACTACGATCGCCATGACCATGACCATGACCGTTCAGACCATGCCCGTTCGCTTTGGGCGGGAGTTTGGCCCAAACCTTGTCGCTGTTGAAAACAGGACTCTGCGATAGGATCGGACTGCTCTGCACGCTCATGCCAGGAGAGACTGCCCGGCGTTTAGTGTAGATGGGATCAAAATCTTCCTCACGTCGTCGCTTGTTGTTGACCCGTCGTGCCACATCTCCTGCGGTCGGTGGGTACGAAGCGAGCGGTGTGCTGGAGCGAGAGCGTCTGTTGAAGTTCCGGAGAGCAAGATTGTCCCCAAGAGCTGAGCCCGGCGTATCCATGGCATCGTCACTAATGGCCGAAGTACTGTCGCGCGGCAGCATGCTTGGTGGAGGGGTTCTGTACCGCTCATCAAAATTGTTCCAGAAAGTCGAACCGGCCGAGTTCCTCTCGGCTTGCCGGCTGAAACTATCAAGTGGTAGGGTAGTTGCTGGTTCCATGGCCATGTCCTCGATGGAATCCTCGACAGGCTCAGTTGCGCCTCCGGTGTTGGCTTGGAGGTTCGGAGAAGTCGATTGAGGGGCGGTGGGGTCATTTTCGTGCACCTGCCGGATAACCTCTGCTTCACGGCGAGCCTCGCTTTCGATAGGCGCGGACTCTTCGATGAGTTGGGCGCGAATGCGGGCGAAGCCTTTTGTTTTTGGGAACAGGTTGCCACGGCGGGTGACAGCCCTGCGGATGACGCCTCTAGGGCCTTCGCTGCCTGCGCCGTCCATGTCTGAGGCAGATTGCCCCGCGGCAGGTTTGTTGTTGCTGCCCTCTTCACTGTCCGAAAGGTGCAGATCGTTCGTGCCCAGACTGAGACTTTCACGTCGAGACTGGACTTGTTGTTTAGTCAATCCAGTGCCAAAATAACCGCTTCCTGCATTTTCCACGCTTTTCAAGATACCAGGCGACAGAGGGCCAGGTGAGGGTTTGGAGCTTTTCATGCTGACACTACTGGAGCTGTGTTGACTCTTCCCTTTGTGCGTTCGAGCCCTCCTAAAGCTCATCAGGTTCGGTTGGAAAGTCATCAAGCTGGCTTGCGCTGGGGAAGGTTGGTTGTTGTTCATCCATTCCAGCCCAGGGCTGTTCATGAGGCCGGGCACCAATCCCGCATTAATTCTGGACGCTGCAGGTGTATTAAGGATGGCATCATCCATCTCCCGGTCAATTGCCATGTCTGAAGAAGAATCTGAGTCTGAGTCTGAGTCTGATCCCAGCATATTAACGCTACTGACCGAACTAGACAAGTTTGTCTTTTCGTTCGACAAAGACGTCCACAAAGCATTTGATGATTGATTGCTAGGTGAATCAAGCACATTGCTAGCAAACCCTCTCCGAGAGGGGATCTGAATGCCTCGTCCAGTAATGGGTGATGCATCGGGCGAGGCCTCTGCCAACGTGGAGTGATGGAGGTTTGTGCATGCTCTTGTGTAATCTAGGCCCCTCGACCTTCTTGGAAGCATCGATGACGGCGATCCATAAATCTGGGAACTGTCCAGCTTGGGCGAGAGCGGGATCCGAGGAATATTTGAGCCCGTCTGCCCGTCCTGGGTGTCGGCCAAGGGGACATGTAGGGATAGACCCCGGATGTGGAAGGAAGGTGGTCGAGGTGAGGCTGATGGGGCGGACTGGCCGGTAATGCTCGAGTCATCCTTAGAGACTCGTCGGAGAGGCTCTCGAAAGGCCGGAGATGGAGAGAGGATTGGTTTCGAAGCATCAGAGAGCGACCGCGGCTTGGGTGAGCTTCTCACTGAGACGGAGGAGGATTTCGGAGTACGTTCACCTTCGCCGTGCTCGATCTGCTGGGACAGGGCCGATTTGCTCGAGGGGGAGTCTGCCCGGCCACCCAGCGGGGCGTGCATGATAGATGTCGACATGTCGCGCTCTCACTGTGATGGCAGAATCACGGTCATATCGCGAAGGACTTGGAGGACATCAGCCTCACATAATGTGATTAAACCGCGCCGAACAGACAGAACCCGGACAACATGTCCCGCATTGGATAGATAATAGTACCTGGAATGTCGAGGCAGAGGGCGGCTGCGGGAGCAGCAGATGGATAAGTCGAGGTTCGATTGAGATGCGGTTCAAGTCGGCGCCAATGTCAGGGTCCAACATTGGATGGCGCTAGGGAAATTCAAGTGTCAGACAGTCACTATTGTCATTCTTCCCTAGTAATTATTCACCTTGACACAGAGAGCGGCATAATGTGACAGCACTGTCATTATTTCTCCAACCATTGACCTCATAGCGGTGACTGAACTCTCAACATCACTTGGAGTTTATTATATCAAACCACCTCTGTTCCTCCGTCTAAAGTTCCGCGTCTGATGTTAGGAGTCCATAAAGATCTCTGACATTCCGCTGGTGGTTTTCCGGCCGAATGAAGTTGGAATTGCCAATTAGAACTGTCATATACCGTCCCTCGTCCCTATCAGCGACGTGAGGTGCGAGAGAGTTTCCAGCACCTGACAGACAACCTCCCACGGAGTACAAGCAGACGACATTCTGGCCAATTTTTTTCAGCTGACGTTTACTGTATCGTCCCTCATCCAAGATGTCCAACCGGAGGGTCAAATCTTTGGCTGTCGACGAGGACGACTACGACGATTATGATGACTATGACGACGACTACGACGGAGGTGGCGACGAAGGCCTCTCCGCGGAAGATAAAGAACAGATGCGCGAAGGCACCATCAAAGTCCGCGAAGCTCTAGGTTCCTTTCCAGCAACAGACGAGGAGATCCAGGATTCCCTCTGGCACTATTACTATGATGTGGCCAAGACTGTTTCCTACCTGAAAAGTACGGTTTCCCTCCTCCCTAAAGTACTTATCTTGTCCATCTTTTGACGTGGCCAGACAAACAAAAGTCCGCCTCTGGGCCCGCAAAAAAGCAAAAGGATGAGCCAAAGAGTAAGCTTTCCATCTCATCTTGCCCCACAGCACTGCCCGGTGTACCCCTACTATCAGCTCGTGGTGGTCATGATGGCTTGCAAGCAGCAATTTGCCCTCACGTTGCTGATGGGCATCAAGAGTTGGCTCGGTCCATCACCTGCTCAAGTCCATTCTCGGCCGCCGATTTCTTCAAAGACTGTCCATGGCTGGGCGTTCCAGAACACCGGAAAGCCGACATCATCATCGAACCGCTTTATCCGCGCCTAGGCCTCCTAGGGGGCGCTTCCACGGGTGGTAAAATGTCTAAACTCGCTGCTCTGGCTGCCAAACGCAAACAGGAGAAGAGCGCACGTTCAGAATCAGCCACCACAGATAGTGCCGACTCCCAAGAAGACTATGCAACTCGATTGAACAAACTCCGAATCAGCGACACAAACAAAACAAAACCACAAGCGCACAGAGCGGCGGAAGAAATCGTGACAAACGACGACAAACCCACCAGCTCAGACTCTAAAGCTCCCGCGTCTGATTCTCACACCACACCCGCGAAAGAATCAGAAGTAGCTGCCTCATCTGATCCGTCGATATCAGTAGCTCCGGCCATCAGAGGCAGGCCATCAGCATTTGCGAGCATCATGACCAGCCACCACCCTAGCGTTCGGCTTTCAGCACCACCGCCTGACTTGATCACTGTTGAGGAAGTTGCTAAATCGTTCGACTTTACAGAACCAAGCCCCGACGATGTGGTGACGAGAGCGCAAAACCAAAAAGGTCGGCCTCCAATTTGACCCATCAGAAAAAGATTTGCCTGACAATTGAGCAGCGGCAACGGCAACGGCAGCTAAACCCAAGGCCAAGGAATCAGCGAAACCAAAATCATCTCTAGCAAATGGCGTACAGCAGTTGACCGTGCAAGAGACTCAGACACCAAAAGTGAAGAGCAAAAACATTGATGTGGTCAGTGAATACAAAAAAGTCAAACGGAAGAAGGCTGCCAATTTTGTGGTTATCGGTAAAACGCCCCATACCCATATTGTGGACGTTCACTGATTGTTATCGACAAAAGGCCATGTCGACGCGGGCAAGAGTACGCTAATGGGACGGCTGCTATTCGATTTAAAAGCAGTTGATCAACGCACTATGGACAAGTACCGCAAAGAAGCCGAACGGATCGGTAAAGGCTCATTCGCATTCGCCTGGGTGCTAGATCAAGGGACGGAAGAACGAGAAAGAGGGGTGACGATCGACATCGCAACGAACAAATTCGAGACGGACCAAACCAGCTTCACCATCCTCGATGCCCCGGGACACAAGGATTTTGTGCCCAACATGATTGCCGGAGCAAGTCAAGCGGACTTTGCGGTTCTTGTGATCGATGCCTCGACGGGCAATTTCGAATCCGGGCTCAAAGGTCAAACGAAAGAACATGCCCTACTTGTCCGGTCAATAGGGGTGCAGAGAGTGATCGTTGCCGTCAACAAGATGGACTCGTGCGACTGGTCGCAAGACCGATTTGAAGAAATTCGGCAGCAAATGTCGGCATTCTTGAGCAGCGCTGGATTCAATCCGAAAAACGTCACTTTCGTCCCTTGTTCCGGTCTGGAGGGGGGAAACATCCTGGCTAGATCCACAAATCCAAAGGCTGCCTGGTATACAGGGCTGACATTGGTCGAGGAACTCGACCAATCTGAACCGTCTACTTATGCGCTCGACAAACCATTACGGATGACCATCAACGATGTCTTCAGGGGAAGCGTGCAGAACCCTTTATCTGTTTCCGGTCGCATCGAAGCAGGGACTGTCCAGGTGGGCGAGCAGGTGGTTATCATGCCCAGCGGTGAAAAGGCCCAGATCCGCAGTCTGGACGTTGACGACGAACCACAGGACTGGGCGGTAGCGGGCCAGAATGTCGTTTTGAATCTCACCGATATTGATCCGATTCATCTAAAGACTGGAGACGTGCTTTGCAGTGCGGTGGCCCCGATCCGCAATGTTCAGGAGTTCAAGGCAAAGGTTTTGGCCTTCGACCACTTGACGCCCATGAACATTGATGTCCATAAGGGGAGACTCCATGTTCCTGGTCGAATTACTCAGTTGATTGGTGTGCTGGACAAGTCCACCGGTGCTGTCGTGAAGAAGAAACCTAAGATCGTTCAGCCGGGGAGCGTAGTCAGGGTTGTCGTACAGCTTGATCAGCCTGTACCTCTAGAGGCGCCCGCGCGCATCGTCCTACGAGCGAACGGGGATACTGTCGCTGCTGGGTTATTGGAGTGAAGAGAAGATGAAGAAATATGTCCTTCTACTGAGCGCATACTGTGCAAAGCGAAGTGGCTAAGTTTTTAAACCAAACAGTAAAAATAAAACCTCTTTCAACGGACAGATACATGCATTAAATGAACTCGTACCCAAGGTAGTACTGACTATACACTGTGCGAAAGTTCTCAACTTTGAGCCCCTGGCACCTCGTGAATCCAATATTAATAATCAAAATTCTCATATATGATAGCCTTGCCCGGCATCCAGTCCTGGACGACCTTTCGCAGCGCCGGTGCCGTGCAGAGGTACCACTTGGTGATTTTTGCCGCTGCTTGCGCATCTGCATCTGCATCTGCACCTTCAGCCACCAGATCAGACTTTTGCAGTCTCCTCCTTTCAATCTTGACACCAGTGTCGACGAGTTGTTGGAGCTTGTGTTTGTCCTTGTCCGCTAATGAAGTTTCATCCCCGGTGAGAAAGATGGTCATCGAGGTCTTCAGCTCACGATATCGCGTGAGGACATCAAGTGGAAGCCCAATGTCTCGGATTCCCACGCTCCACCAGACCTTGAGGCGCGAGAGGTTGAGACGATTCTGGTTGTTGTCGCCTAATTGGCCTAGTAATGGGGTGATTCCTATGCCCGCGGCTATGAAACCGATCATAGTAGTAGTCTGATTGTGATCTTCATCATTGTGGTGGCGATTGTGATTTGAATCGCTGTCGTCGTTCTGCCCGAAATCGAAAGCAAACTCGCCAGCAAATCCGCGCACACCGACCTCACACATCCCCGGACGCTGCCACTCAAGCCAGCGAGTGACAGTCCCGACATTGCGCACAGTAATTTCAAATTCTTCACCATGCACACCCAACGAATTTGGCGGCGACGATACCGTAAATGAACGGATAAAGTCGTCGTTTAAACTTGTCGGGTCGTCGTCGCGCATGTGAGAGTATCCCATGTCCAACTCGGCTGAAAAGTCCAATGCTACATATTGCCCTGGTTTCCAGGGGCCGTGGATCGTTGGATCTGCCAGTGCGAATCTGTAGCGGGTGATGGTGGGCGTGAGTTTCGTCTTGCTTATTAGCTGTGCTGTTGTTGAAGAGGTTGATGACTGACTCCAGGAGTCTGGTTTCTCGGTGGTCAGGTATCGAACTCGCGGATTGTACGGTGAGCGACCTTGAGATGTGTCCTCGATTAACGAGCCACGAAATGGAAGGCCTGTTTGGACGAGTCTGGCTTCAGTCACTTTCAAACGGACGGCAAGCTTGGTTTTGGCCAGGACGTTGCTGGCGTCGGTCCCGACCAGTGTCTCCGTGTCGCCTGTGACGTACAGCACGTTACCGGTGGTGAAATCGGGAATCACCAGTCCAGCGCGGGGTGTTGTCTCAAGGTTGCCGAGGGTTTGGTAGAGGTTGTTGCCGCTGTACTCGGGCCAGACGAGGGTAGTTCCCTCTGACGGGTCTTCTGGCTGCTGCACACGGATAAAGCCCTGTGGGCCGCCGCGATGGTTGACGTCCATGTCCTCGTGGGCATGGGAAGAGGCAATGAAGAACAAGTCGGCTTGGTGGATAAGGTCAATGGCTTTCTGAGTCAAGTGAGGCGAAGACGAGAGGAGTTGGGGCTTTGGGGTGGCAGAGCTGATTCTCTTTCGGTTGAGGTATTTCGGACAGTTTCCTAGACTCTGTTCGATCTTGACTACCATTTGTACTTCGCCTGGTCTGCCGTTGGCAGCGGACTGGTCTGTTGGACTTGTTTGCCTTTTGTCGGTGGCCTCGTCAGTGGTGGTACCGGTCAATGCGCCTGCCACAATCTTGCCGGCCAGTTTGACCCGACCCCGTTCTTCCAGCTGGATGCTCAAGCCTGCCATCATCTTGCCGCCGTCCGCTTCATATTGCAAGACCTCGCCGTCTTTGTTGTCGCTCCAGATGGCTTTCACAACGGGATCAAATATTGCATCGACTTTTGATCGTATGCCGATGATGCTCTTTCCAATGGGTTGTGCTAGCGGTGGCTCACCAGTACCCCATACCGTGCACCACGGTCGGTCATTGTCGTCCAAGGCACCAATAGCCATGAGCTGGTACCGCTGGATCTGGTATGCTGCCCGAGGCGTCAGGAAAGGTGAGGTGGGGTTGTCCTCATCGTAATGCACATGTGTGCGGCGATGGATAGCCTTCTCTCCCTCGTGCCAGGGAGAAGATTGAAATACCGCCATTTCGCTTCTTTGAGGCTCACGCTGCGGTTGGAACTGCTATATGTATATGTGCTAGACGGGCTTGTGTACTGTGACTTTGGGCAGTAAGGTGTGCTTCGGGCTTGTAACCCAACGGCCGCAGGTTAGCTTCTTATATGGACTTTCTGACCCATGTCGAGCCAGGAAATGCGCTCTTCGCATGTCATCACTGCATTGCCATCGAAGAGACTCATCTAGGTCCATGGCGCTCTTGACCTCTACTACTGTTCGTAAGCGGCATCGTAACCGTGATGTTTCCCCGCCACTTTTACCATGTTCTCCAAGCGGCGGAGGGTTTTGGACCGGCCGGGGAAAGGCAGAGGCTGCCATTAGTCAACCTTGAGGACCCGGCGGAAGCGTCGAGCGAATGGTGAGTTGCGAAGGTCCGATCTGACTTCAAGTCCAGCACTTCTGACAGGAGCAGTCCGCTTAATAACAGTCTTCTGCTGTTCGGAAAGCTACGTACTGCAAGGTCGACGTGTCAAGGGCAAGGCGGAGTTGGGGAAAGCATGAAGTCCAGCTCAACATGAAGAAGCACCGTGCTACGCATAAATGAGGCTCGCTCTAAAGCAGCAACAATTTGTGGAATCGGTCACGTGGTGTTAATGCGGCATGTTTTGCTTGCGACGCGTTTCGCGTAAAGTGCCGCGAGTAGGTAGACAAGCCCTGCTTTTTCCATCTTCGATTCTAGGCAGTTTCAGCGACAATGTACGACTGAATGCGAGCGCTATGTGGATGCCAGCACCTAATGACCTCGATATTGACAATGATGAGCCTTCCGTTACACTGTTGCTGACCTGGAGAAAGGGAAACAACCAACAACACCTGCGCTAACCGCAACCCAATAACAACATATCGCTGGCCCACGAGAGTGGTTGCCTTCACTATTCAGGCCTCAATCCCTCTCTGGCGCCAGACAGATTCCAATTCATCCAGGAGGATCATTTCCTCAGAAGAGTAGAGGTTGTGGAATCGTCTCCTGAAATCACTCCGTATCAAGGCAACGTCCTCCGGCTGATCAACGGCATACCCGAAGATCAAGGCTGGCCATGAACCAAGGTAGCACCGTGCCCAAGCGTCACTAATTTGTGGACAGCGCATGATTTGCAACGCTTTTCTGACTTGCCACGAGTCACAAGGAGCTGGAAGCTTCGTCTTGGTGAAACTCGACACGCCGGGAGGAAAACTCCTCAACAGCCAATCCAAGAGCTGGGAAGCTGCAAGTATATGCAGACTTGTCGAGTGCCGGTGGAAAATTCGGGATCTCCCAGCCGGAGTGTTACATTCGCTGTCATCCAGTTTTCCTCCAGTGCAATGTTCAGCTTCAAGAAGGGTATTCTCCCACATTTGCATTTGATGCCTAAGTCTCACCGTCACCTCCGTGCTTGGTGGATATGGCCTCTTGCAACGCTGGACTATTTCAATGATCAATTTCTGGAGATCCAACGGGATCCCGATGACCGGACTATTTTCCGCTGGTGAGGAGTCCGGAAAGGTGAGTGACTGCAGGACGCCTTGCGCTCGTGCACAAAATTCGATGTCAGGCTCAAAGCCAAACGAAAATGGTCGACGAGCCGTTTGTCGGAATGTCTGATAAAGGATACTTTCCCAAATGATCCGATGAATTGGTCGTGCGATAGGTGGTTTATGCGACTGCTTACAGCGGAGATTGATGAGTTGGACAGCCCCTGTTACATGCTTGGATATGTCCCCGTGAGTGTCCTTTGTGAATACCTAGCCATTCGATATTGTCAGCTCAGAGCCTAGACATGTCCCGCGCTCTCATTGTGGCACCACTTACCCCGTGGAGATACAAGAATGTGACGGAGATCAATACTGCAAGGTCATGATCGTCACTACTCCAGTCGATGTTGTTCAGAGCTTGGGACACCTTTGAAACGGCACGAGAATAATAACTCAGTCCGGCTTCCTTCATCTGCGGACTCCCGGTGACCTGGTGCATGTGCGATGCACCACAGGCCAACGCTACATCTCGCAATCCTTCGAATTGTAGCAACAGGTTCACCGTTTCGGGAATGTAGGCGGAGAAGAAGCCAGGGTGTGCATTGGACAGAATAAGCAAAGGAAGGAATCCATCCAAAAAGTGCCGCATACAATCAATCTCGAGGTCAGAGTGGAACAACGTCGAATTGAAAATGTCGCTCTCGAAGCTGATTTCCCGGCACACAAAGAAGGGCTGTATCTCGACTTCCGTGGTCAGTCTTGCCGCTACTGACAATGTTCTTCGAGGATACTGGTTCTTTGGTGACTTGGGTTCCAATCGAGGAGATTTAGACACCCGACTATGGCGGCGATCGAACAAGTCGTCCTCCCCGGGCCAACAACATTCTCGATTGGATTTGGTACACTTCTCGCATCGTGGCCTTTGTTCGTCACATTTCTTGCGTCGTCCGCGACCTAGAGAGCGAAATCTAAAAGTTAGCCGTTTGCACTCCCCCATAACGACGGACTGCACCGAATTTCAGGACTTAACTGCACCCGTGAGACGATACCCACGCTGCTTTGATGTCTGTGGCAATCTGCGCACTCTGCAGAATGGAACTTACAGGTTAAGCACCCAGTTTTTGTACGAAGGCTGGCATTAGACGCGACCATTATCTAACCAGTACAAAGGATTGTCCTTGGTTTCCTGGTCGTTCTCGAGCAGCGCGACAACAGACGGATAGACCGAATTTGCCCATGACGATGCAAACACCAGTGCAACAATCTAGGTAGCTTCTACACGAAGACCTCGACGGTCAATCTCAGGGCCGGGACGATGACCAAGCCGCGGTACAATCCCTTATCAGTTGTGTCCGAAACCCAATGAAACTGGTTCGTAATGCAAAAGGGCCGATACCCATGACACTAAACACCCCGCACAAAGAGAGGAGAGATATGGGTAAATGGAGCGATCAAACCCGAAGTGGACCAGAGCATTATCTTCTGCGATTCACGAATGGAGTTTCGAACAGGCGGGCTGAGATCTCTGCAACCGGCGAATGAGCGGCTGTCACTTTGATTCCACGTCACTACTTAGTACTACCCTCCTCTCGCGAAGCTCATTGCTATACGGAGAGTCCCCAGACGCCGCCATGGATCTGCCACCAAATCTTCCTTATACCCCGAGCGTCTTTGCAATCGTATCTACGGCAGCCATCAGTTCTTCATCTTGTTCCGATCTCGCAATCACCTGGATATGGCAAGGTGCACCATTGACCACTTCAGGATCATCTAGCTATGGTCAGTTTGTCGCATTTCGACGGTGATGGTGATGAAAACCACGTACAATCTGGTATCCTTGGATCAGCACGGTCAAGATCCTTGTCGGCTTTCAGGTAGGGTATGATACATGCCGGGTACTACCAGGCACTCGTAGTCAGCACTGCAACACAAGCCAAAACAGCTCTCGGGCTTTCCTTACCGCAAGGAGATTCCACATCACCGTGTAAGGAGGATACTTGAAGGTATCATGCGGTACGGCAGTCTTGTGTGCCCCCGGCGCGATGATGACATCGAGCTTGTTCTTCATGAATATCTTCAACCAGTCAGCTCTGAACTGAAGCCGTCTTTCGTTCAGAGCAAACAGGTCTCCTATGGTCACGTCTTTACGCCCCCCGGGCGGAGGGGTATACATGTCTTTCACTGACGTGACCAACGGTTCTCCAGATGCTTCAACATGCTTGAGGCCAGTGCCTTCGTTGTCGATATCGAAGAACTTCCAGGATAGTTCGGTGGCTTCCTTGAACGAAGGAAATTTGTCAATGACGACGATTTGGTGACCGGCTTCTTCCAGCTTTTTGACCGCGGTCGTCAATGCCCGCTTGATGGTTGGCGCAATTGGCCAGGTAGGGCACTCCAAGACAAGACCAATTGTGAGAGTGGGCTTCACGTCCACGGGATGCCAGGGCATGCCAAGGGCGGTATAGTCATAGTTCCATGGTTTGGATTTGATGACGGACTCGAGGAACAGCCGCAGGTCTCGAGAGGACTGCGCCAGAGGCCCTGCTGCTGGCATAATACCGGTCCAGCCTTCCGGAACTGGATTTGCTTGACCACCGTAAGGGATACGGTCGATGGAAGGTTTAAAACCGTAAGTTCCACAGCAGATAGCTGGGATGCGAACGGAGCCTCCAATGTCAGTGCCGACTCCTAGGATTGAGCCTCGCATGGCAATCAGAGCTCCCTCTCCGCCACTGCTACCACCAGCGTTCAGCTTCAGCTTGTGGGGGTTCTATCATACGTTAGTTGCTGGATGTCAGCAGTACTGCGACAGGAACTCACAAGAACGCGTCCGAACACATTGTTTTCCGAGTCTGCGGTCTGTCAAAAAGGATCGTCAGCCACCCGTACAAGCAGGACAAGCGGTTGAGTCGCTTCAAGGAAATTGTTGTCAATCATCGTATCTAGGCGTGGCAGGTAGCAGTTGGTTATCTCGCTTCTCACCATAAGTGTCTGTGGAATGTTGGTCTTCACATAGAGGACGGCGCCGTTCTCCAGTAAGATATCCACCAAAGGTGAGTTGGTGTCTGCTGCTGGTCTGTTGATAAATGACACATAGCCTATCGTGGAGTGGATGCCTTTGACGTTGAACGAATCCTGCATAGAGCGGACTTTGTCAGCTGCTGCATCCTCTATCCTGCCAGTGCATCTGGCATACCTTCAAGCTGATGGGCAACCCATGCAATGGGCCCAGTGGTTTCTTTTCCCTTCTCAGGTAATCGTCGAGGTATTTGGCTCTTTCAAGAGCTACATCGAAGAACATTTCTGTCAAGCAATTTGTCTGAAGTCGGGGGTCAACAGTGAATCATCAAGTCGCCAGAAACCTGGAACTGACCACTTGATGGGCTACCGCAGCTCGCTTGCAGAAGGCGAGCGTCACTTCGGAAGCAGATAGCTCCTTCGCAGCCATCTTTGCAACCAGCTCGACTGCGTCGTACTTCTCGGTGATCTCGAGCTCCCTTGAGGTCAGAATACCACATTTGGCGGGCACGTCAAGCACACTGATGTCTGACGTGGCGCTGACGGTGTCGAGAACACTGGAGGGAAGCCGCCATTCTGCAGGTAGTTTCTTCGCTACCTCGGCGCGCTTCTTTGCAACAAGTTCTGTCCAGTCGGAAACCATTGTGATCTCAGGCACTGGGGTAGATACACGTGTATACGGCTGCATATGAAGTTATCGAGGGCGAGAAGAACCCTGGCTTTTATCATCGACTTTTCCAATGCCGAAGCCGGCCGCTTCGCGAGCGGGGTTCGGATTCGTCTGATGTCTCCTCATTCTTAGGGGCATCCAGTGAGACCAGAAGCTGGATCTGCGCGGCTTGGACGGAGCCTACAGTTGTATGTTCGCAAGGGATTGTCCATTCGCTTGTCCCGTAGCGACGTTAACAATTGACCAATCAGCACTATTAGCGCATACTTATCTCTCCTCCCAAACTGGAACTCGGCTACTAGTATACCAAGATGTATTGCATCTACTCGTAGCGTGCTGTGATATGCGGCTACCAATCAATAACCAGCTCATGGTGGCACTCCTTTGGCGATCCCCAGCGTTTCCTCCAAGCATCAGCTGGATAGGACGAGAGAGGCAGCTTGTGCAACCCTGATTCAAGGTGGACAAGGCTGTGCTGATGTCATCACAAGGCTGTGGCCACGCCACAAGGCTAAGCTAGTCCGCAACAAGAAATCGACATGGGGAAAAATCAATTGTAGGATTTTATCTGGATGGAGACTGGAACTTCGTGCAATGTCTACATACAATCTCCTCTGTAACGTGTCGGGTCCTCAGGCAGCAACAAGGGTAATAAACCTGGTCGTGCATACCAACAGCGTGAGCGCGCCATAATGTGGTAGATGACTCTGCGCTGTCCAACGACCACACCGCTCCGACGGACAACTTGAACTCCACTAAAGAGATTCTCAATATGCTGAATCTTCACATCTCGTCGTCTGCCTTTAAGTTCATCCCTTCAAGACATAACAATTTTCTGGCGCCCAGGCCGAACCAGCGGACTTGAACTTTCAGTCTTGCTTTTCTATGCGACCTTTTAAAATCTGCTCTCTCCGCTCGGCATTTGGTTTGTCATCGGGCCCAAGACTGTACAGGTGTATTTCCATAACCACATCCTCGGGCATTTCGTCAAGAAGGAGAAAAATCACAACAAAATCTACTTCTACTTCTTCGATCGTCAGAATGGAGACCATCATCAATAACAGTCGACAGCTTTCATCACTGCCATACACGAACTGCAAAACGCGCATTGTGAGCCTGAAGGAGCTCGACCTTCCCGAGACCGCATCGGACGAAGAATATCGAGAAATTTACCATCGGTACATCCAGTCCGCCGAGACGAACGCCAACGCAGCCCTCTTACGCGACGCCGTCGAATCGATTCGCCATGGCCTCGCTCCTCCGGTCGCATTCCCCACAGAGACAGTATACGGGCTCGGGGCAGACGCGACCAACGAGGCTGCCATTCAGGGGATATTCGCAGCCAAAGGCCGGCCCAGCGACAACCCACTGATCGTGCACGCCGCATCAGTCGCACACCTGGAACGACTGACGGGCGAACGACTACCTGAAATCTATCGTTCGCTAGCACAACGATTCTGGCCGGGTCCATTGACCATTTTGTTGCCCGTGCCGCAACACTCACAATCACCATCCTCGTGGCCACGGTTCGCCAAAAACGTACATCCGGGACAATCAACAATCGGATTCCGCATCCCCTCGTCCAAATATGCACGGTTCTTCATCGCCGCCACGGACCGGCCTATCGCGGGCCCGTCGGCAAACTCGTCGGGCAAGCCGTCGCCCACAACCGCACAGCACGTGTTTGACGA
The DNA here is from genome assembly GCF_000230625.1 of Exophiala dermatitidis NIH/UT8656. NCBI lineage: Eukaryota > Fungi > Ascomycota > Eurotiomycetes > Chaetothyriales > Herpotrichiellaceae > Exophiala > Exophiala dermatitidis. Next base: position 912,496 of record NW_008751652.1, read on the forward strand.
TCTCAAGGGTAAAATCAATTTCATTCTCGACGCGGGACATTGTGATGTCGGTGTCGAAAGTACGGTGGTGGACGGTCTACATGACCCGCCTTTGATTCTGAGGCCGGGAGGCGTGTCGCTGGCCGAATTCGTCGCTCATGGGCGTGAGCAAGGGAATCGGTTTGCATATACTGCGATAGGATATAAACGGCACAAACGTACGGGTACTCCTGGACAACAACAGTCATTGTCGCCCTCACCAAATTCCGCATCGCCGTCAGCGTCGACGTCGTCATCAACCACGTCCACTGCGTCGGAATCGTCACCAGCACAACAACAAGACACAACCAATCACTACCTCCTAAACGACGACGACGACACCGAAGCACCACGCGCCCCAGGCATGAAATACCGCCACTACGCCCCCAAAGGACGACTAATTTTATTTTCTGAACCAGCCGTCCGCGCAGGAAAAGTGCAGACCAAATTCGACGAGCTTCTTGCAGAGACTACTACCGCCGCGGCCCAAGAAACTGGCGAAAAGAACATCAACATCGGTATAATCTCGTGTCATTGGGCCTCTTTTGCCGGTTTAGCGGGTCTATCGTCTCCAGCTCAGTCTTCTTCTTCTTCTGTGGTTTCAAACTCCATCTACGCACCCCTCACGTCAATAGCGACATTGACTGAGACCAACAACAATGTGAAAGTCACAGTCTACGATGTCCGCATTGGCTCGGACATCAAAAATCTTGCACACTCCTTGTTCGGGGTGTTGCGACTCTTTGACGATTTGGATTGTAGATTCATTTTCGCCGAGACTGTACAGCAGCAGCAGCAGAGCGGCCTCGATGGCAGAAATGGCAGTGGAAACGACTCGACTTCTACTAGCACTACTAGTTGTACACGAGACATCTACGACGCAGTCATTGATCGGATTGAAAAAGCTGCGGCCGAGAGGGTGGATTAGATTAAGCTTAGATTAGACTGAGCCTTCTATCTATGTACAGTATCTATGTATGATATCTGTTGGTTACTTTGCAGTTTTTCCAAGGTTCCAATTAACTACTAGTCAGTAGTAGTGTAATGCTAGACACGACGATGCCGACTGTTCTCGCAATCACAACTTTTTCTTTGGTTTGCCGGCTCTACTATCTATCTCCCTCCCTTCTTTCCACCACCCGATTTCCCCTTCTTCCCCTTCGCACCACCAGCACCAGCTTTCCCCTTCCCACCAGCACCGCCTCCACTGCCACTGCCGGCACCACCCCCAAGGGAACCAGCAAGTCCTCCACCCTGAACAATCCGACACCCCTTAACAGGAACATACCCAACAACCTCTTCGACACGCCACTCCTTGAGCAAATCCACTTCACGTCGCCACACACGCTCTTTATCTCTATTTGACTCATCAACCACCTTTGGTCCCTTCGTCGCCAAAGACGTCCAGAATCCCAAAATCTCTCTGATAGCTTTTCCCTTTTTCACATTCCCTGGCTGCAGCTTGACCTTGTACTTTTGTCGCGACAGGGCCGACCAGGGCGCGCAGACTGGGATGGCCGCGAGAAGTTCGTCGCCCGGTTCGGGCATGGGCACGAGGCGGTCAATGTCCAATAGTTCGCGACGTTCTTGTTCCAGTTGTTCACGGCTGAGTTTGTCGTCTGCATCAACATCCGCACCTGCATGTGCACCGGTACCCTCGTGGCCATCAGCAGCTGTCGCCGCCTTTTCCAATCTCTCCAGTCGCTGACGCTCCTTTTCCGCAGCTTTGGCGTGTTGCGCTTTCCGTCGTTCTCGGTCAGCTTGCGCTTTGGCTTCGCGTGCGGCTCGTTCCGCCTCGGCCATTTGTTTGCGTTCTTGGCCTTTGGCAGATCCGAGCAGTTGCATGGCGAGAGCGCGGTCCTCTTCGTCTTGATCTGCGTATTTCTTTTGTGCGCGCTTGAGTTTTGTTCTTTTGCCACGCGTCAGTTGTGGTGCTTTTGGTTTGTTAGGAACTTGGGTAGAGGACGCTGGCGTGGACACCCCGGTGGATGACTCTCCTGCGGGTGTTCCTCCATGTTCCTCTTCATCGTCTCCGCTCTCGTCCTCAGACTTATTATTGGCATCATCGGCGCCATCGCCATCGACTTCAACTTCAATCTCAGGCTTCTCGCTGCCGCTTTCCTTGTACTCCTCCCCTGTTCCATTGGCTTGTAGGGGGTTAGACCGGCTATCAGCAGCCTCGGAGCCGGCGACAGAACGGCTCTCGTCTTCTCCATCATCATCGCTGTCAGCGTCGCCCTCGTCTGCTTGACTTTGGGCATCTTCCTCGGGCGCCGCTGCTGCACGTGCATCCTCTTTTTCTTCTTCTTCTGCATCGTCGGCTGCATCTTCGACATCAGGCACTGCTCTGCTTTGTTCTGATATTGGCAAGTCTTGCTCTTGCTCTTCCAAGGACAGTCCCCTCGCGTCATTCGCCAGAGCTTCGGCTTCCCCCGGCAACATGCTCTCAGTCCTCTCCAAACGATGCTTGCCGTGGTTGACTTTGCTCTCTTCGCTAATCAGCCACAAGACTCCAAAGCCCAACAACAGCTGACTCGGTGGCAGGAGATTTTTGTGCCCACGAATGATAAACCCGCCAGTTGTAAGATACTCCCCACTCGGAGCTGTCTTGCTGACTTGTTCGGCATTAACCCACCATGCACCCATCACGGCCTTCGAGTCCCATGCACTGCTGGTACAAACGGTCAACGCACCCGCTTGTGACAGAGTGGATGGAGGAATGGGTGCATCTGGAGTTCTTGGATTGTTCTTTACAATGACACTCGATGCACCTTGCAGATCAGCATGCACATAGACATCGCCCCTTTTCAAATAGCGTCTGTACAGCAGCTCGTTCTGCTGTGCATCCTTGCCTCCGATAACCAGGTATCCGTCGCTGGAGATGAAATAGAGAAACTTTTCGAACCAGAATTGCTTCCTTGCTGGTCGCAGAGCAGCCTTTTCCTGCTTGAGACCCCTTTTGAGATCCGCCTCGATCTTCCTTTCGGCAGATTTGAGTGCCATTGTGGCCGCCTCCAACGTTCTCTTCTCCTTGACGGCAGCATTCTTTTTCTGCTCATAGTACTGTCGGGCATTTGCCCACGGCGACAGGCCCAAATCAATATCAATCGCCAATCGTTTGTCCGTAGCGGGCTTGGTGGGTTTCTTGCGGGTATCCTCATCCGAGTTTTCTTCCTCGTCCGTCTCGTCGGGCTCATCCTCTTCGCTTTCCTCATTGAATCCTGGCTCATCCAGCAGCAGAGTCACGGTATTCTCCTCCAGTTTTAAGGGTAGCTTGATCATTTGGGCAACGACGTTTCCACGTTTCTGTTCGTTTTCAATGAGCTTGCCGATGTCAACCCAGTCCATTCCTTGGCCAATCAGTCCATTGACGGCGGCACACGCCTCTTCCACACGATGGGTGTTGGCTTCAATGGCTTGAGCTTTCCGGACGTGCAGTTCTTGCACATGCTGGAGCGCACCTAGTCTCTTCTCTTGCTCCTCCTTGGCAGCTTGCAACTTCTTCCTTGCGGCTTCTTCCCGCTCGGTGAGCCTTGACTCCAGCTTCTGGGACTCTATCGAGGAGTAGAACTCGTCGACCGTGCGGTTGAAGCCATCGAACTCCAAGATGCGCAGGTCAGGTTTGCCTTCGAACTGACTGGGTCTGAAGGGATGGAAGTCTTCATAAAGCAGATTATCTCGACCGGATGATGGCTGTGTTTGTGCTTCTGCTTCTTGGGGCGCCTCGGAAGAAGGACTCTTGATTTTCGCAATGATATAACCCTTGGATTGCCCGGTGCCCAGGCTTTCGAAGATTTCCTTTGCGCGATTCAAAGCCTTCATAACCGCCTCCATGAGCTGACCATCGTTCAAGACATCTTCAGCCTTTGCCGCTGCATCGATCCCAATTTCATTGAAAACGTGATCCAGTAGATGCGCCGAGAATTCAGGAAACCCGAAACTGAGAGCCTTTCGTAAATCGTCTCCGCCTTTGGCTCGTTTGGCCTTCTTCCCACCAACCTCTTTTGCATCCTTTGCCCGCTGTACAGCCTTCTCGAGCGTCTCCTTCACTCGCTCGGGCGTGACGGGGGCGATGCCGTGGAAATTCTGTTTTGCGTCGAGGATGTATTTCCCGCCCAGCTTGACGTCAACATCTTCGTCTCCTTCGCTAACCTGTCGCTGCAATGCAAGGACATTCAGATCAGCGTCCGTGACTATGATGTTCCCTGCAGCGAAGAACTCCAGAAACATTCGATATTGTCCCTCACTGAACGTGATTTCTATCACCCGATCCGTGCCAATTTGCGCCACATTTGTCACACGCCTGCTCTTGAGATATTTGCGCAATCGACTGACAAACGCCGAGGGCGCAGTGGCCGCCGTGCGTGAGAATGAAGTGAGGTGACATCGGAAACCAGAGTCCACGAGCAGCTGTTCCCTTCGACCCGGTTTGGCGAACTTGAAGAGGAATATCCGACTCGAGAGGTCGTATATGTTTGAAACTCGTAACGAGGTCAGCGACGCTGCCAATTCAGCGGCAATCACCTAGTCGTGCGCAGACGAGTCAGTCAAAGAGAAATAGTCAGTGGGGGAGGGGTCGGCAACAAACCTTGACGTCCAAAGAAGAGAAGCGCTGCTTCATGATGGTACTTTTTGGATAAAAGAATGGCCGTGGACGAAGGAACAGAAGCGGAAAATCCTATCCAGAATGAATTACAAACTGCGACTGTAGTTGACTGTTGACTAGGAGCGAAGGCATGAGGGTTGGAGGACTGTGACTGTATGCGCTTTGAAATGTTGTGGATGACGTCGGGTCATACAAATGTACTTGAGCCAAACCCTCGCGTTGGATTTTTGGAGAGAGTAGGTATGCACTCGTTTTACGGTGTAAACACCCCACGTCTGTTTGCCAGGCCGTGTCCCTACTGCGGCTTTTGCCTACGCTAGACATATTCTCGGTCACCCGAGGCAGCATGCTTCTATTCATGGTCTTCATGACTTTCGATCCGGAAGAACGCCCGCACAATGTTCCAAGCCCACCAGTCAAGATAAAGCCCAACGACAACATTCCCAATCGCAATCGCCTGTTTTATCCCACGACCATGCCGGTCATAAATTTCTTCGGACAAACTCCATGCCCTGCTTCTTGCCAAACTCCCACAGGTTCTGTATCCCTTGTTCGCTCAGGTCGATATTCTTCATGTTCGGGGCATCCTGCGCCGGAGCCTTAGACACTCTGGAAGCCACCATAACCGGGTCGGTCTCCAACACAATGCCGTCGTCCACCGTCTCGTCAATGGCAAGGGTAACCAAGTCGTAGTTCTCCATGATCGTCCGCTTATCTGTTGAGTTCCTGCAGAATTCAGGTCAGCCGTGCCCCTTTCACTCCTTATCACCGGGTAAGGCATACTTGAGTAAGATGCTCAACGTATCCCTCAAACACAACACCACATTGTATAACAAGATCTCGTTCTCTTCAGGTCCTCCGACCACGTAGATCATGACATCGCTCTCCATTTTGAATACCACTACCTTGTTGTCATAGAGTATCACGTCCGAGGTCTGCTTGGCGGTCTTCTCTAACAGTCCCTTCTCGAAAGCCTTCTGTTCTTTGAGCGTAGGGTATGGCTGGGGCGGAGCGGGGAAGGTTGCCGACGTGTGAGGCGGCGTGTAGTATTTGGCGTACAGCCGTGACGACTCGGGAGCCGTGTCTGTGGAAAGGATCAAGATTGCAATCACACTGTGGAGCGACATACCGGGCGCCATGGTTGCCGTTGTGACTCTGCAGACAGCAGAGCGTAGATGCACAGTCGCGTGTACGAATTTGAACAATGGTCGACGCTATCGCAGGTGGTACAGTGCCAGTGGGCTTCAGGCGCTGGGTGTGAAAGGACACTCTTCCATTGACTGGCGTTCACGTTCTGGCGAGTAGAGTACCGTGGCTGCACCGAACAAGCTGCAGTTGTCGTCCCGTGCCCTCGGCCGTATTCACTTGGCGCGGTTCAGGGGCATCCCACGAGGCTGAGCCGGCGGAGCATTCGACTACACTTCTGCAATATCAATTTCTCCGACTTTTGTTCTACCCGATGGCTAGTACGGCCACGACTTTCTCTCCATACTGATATCACAATGGGGAAGTCATCCAAGGACAAAAGAGACGCCTACTACAGACTCGCCAAAGAACAAAACTGGCGAGCGAGGTCTGCGTTCAAGCTCATCCAGATTGATGAGCAGTTCGATCTTTTCTCATACGCAGACCCGTCCAAATGTACCCGGGTGGTGGACCTATGCGCGGCTCCCGGCAGCTGGAGCCAAGTCCTCTCGCGTATCCTCATCAAAGGTGAAAGTTTCGGACGGAGAGCCTGGGTGGAGAAAATGGAAAGATTCCGACAGCAAGAAAACGGCTCGCTACATCAGAATCAGGAGAGCGCCTCCGCGGAGAAAATGACCACGCTTGATATGCAAACCTTTAATACTCAACTCAAGCCCCGACCGAATGTGAAGATTGTGGCCATTGACTTGCAGCCAATGGCTCCTCTGGAAGGCATCATTCAACTGAAAGCCGACATCACTCATCCTTCCACCGTCCCTCTTCTGCTGAAGTCCATTGACCCCAATTTCGACGAGAACAATGAGACATACAGGGTTGACCTCGTAATCAGCGATGGTGCACCAGACGTCACGGGTCTCCATGACCTGGATATATATGTACAATCCCAGCTACTCTATTCTGCACTGGCCTTGGCCATGAAAGTCCTCCGGCCAGGCGGCAAGTTTGTGGCCAAGATTTTCCGCGGACGCAATGTCGACTTGATCTTTGCCCAGCTCAAGTTGGTTTTCGACAGGGTCCATATCGCCAAACCCAGATCTAGTAGGGCGAGCAGCATTGAAGCCTTTGTTGTGTGCGAAGGATATCGACCTATCAAGGACTGGACCCCTGAACTCGGTGATGCGCTGAACATTCCTCAACCGGTCACTCCGCGGGCAGTGCCTTCTGAGGCGCAATCAAGACGCTTACGGGATGATGGAATTGTGGAAGTCCATTTTGAAGATGAAGAAGCCGATCCCCAAAGGTGGATCGCACCATTTCTTGCTTGCGGAGATTTGTCCGCCTGGGACGCCGACGCCACCTACAGGTTGCCAGAAGACCATGTGAGCCTGCCACCGGTGCAGCCACCTACGGCACCCCCCTATAAAGAAGCAATTGAGCGGAGGAGGGCTGAGGGCGGTGCTTACGGCAGGACGAAAGACCGGTCGAAATCGACACGGCAAGACGGGACGTGATCTCACGTCCGTTACGGTAGACGCACATCTACTTAGGAGTTCAAATTGATCAACGACCCTGAGGGTTACTCACAGAAGGTTCCTGATATCACAAAATCCTTTGACATTGGTTGCTACGGCACCCCCAAGACCAACGGCAACAAAGCCTCGCGTACAGGGTTTCATGGGTCCGAGCTACGACAGGCTACATCCTCGAACACGAATTGAAGATTACGGTCGGCCGAGACTCCATTGAACTGAGCTATTCTCCACGCTCTGCTAGGAGGTTTTTGGCAGCCACGCATCCACACAAAGCCGTAGCTTCGTCCATGCTTGGTCCCTCGGATAGGCCGAGCTTACTATGAATTCGAGCGAGGATATTATGGGATGGTGGCCATCCGCCTGCGACCCCTGGCCGGTAGAGCAAGCCAGCCCAGATTTCATTTTTTGAGCCAAGAAGCAGTGAAAGAAGACATGAGGGTGCTAACCCAGCAGCACCCGGCCGTGCCTTGTGTTATCGTTGGAAGTCGTAACAGCCGCCCCCGTCGTGAGGATGCGGCATCATTGGTTTCGATCTAGGGCACAAAGACTGGGGGTTAAGTCACACTCTGTTGACTCATGACTTCACAGATAATAGGCATCCACGGCTCATGATTGTATTGGACTATATCCACTGTATAACATTCTTGTATGAACTACCTGCTGGTTTCTGGTTCGAGGAGGTTGACTCAGCCGCGCTAGAACGAAAACAACCATCATAGACCAATCACTTCTTCTGGCCCCTTCAAGTTGGACGCCTAGATACAGTATCTTGTTGAAGACCACTTTTCCCTGCCCGGCGGCCTCGGGCTCCTTGCATGTCCATTAGGCAGAGGAGGTGGACACCATAAGAGCGTGTCTCATGGATCTGCCTATACTGTCGATCTTGTTGACTGACTCACAGCTGGAGCCTATTCACGGTTCTCAGACCAATGAAGTCTTGCTTTCCATCGGGTACTCGTCCAGGCATCAACACTCTATGAAGTAGCCTTGTTCATTGCAGGAGAACTACAGTGTCCAGGCAAAAGACGGGCCAACATGAGACCAATAACCGTCCACTTGACCCTCGTAAGTCAGGCAATATTGTTTCATATCTGCTGTTCAACCTGATTGTCTCTTGCTCCCCACCTGTTGAATCAATTCACTCTATATAAGCTCGACCTCTTCTGCTATTCTCGCCTTTGTTTTCATTGTCCACCAAACCAGCGCTTCCTCTAGCGCCTTCAGAACGATGGCGGCACCTTTGAAGAACGCTACCCGGAACGGCTCCGAACAGTCCGAAGGTAAACCCAATGGAGTGCAGGAACCTGCTGCTGTCCCCGGTAGCATCACTGGGTTCAAAATATTGTATGCACAGAAGGACAAAGACGACAAGATCCAATGGGTTACCGAGGAACCAGCAGATGCTGTTGATCCCGCCGAGAATTCAGAAACTGCTCAGTATGCGTTTTTGCCACGCAAGAAGAAAAGCTACGACAGCCGGAAAAAGTACGACCTTGATTCCATCATTGTCCAAAGTCCGTGGCTGAAGAAGTCGTTGGGCGTCATCCTAAAAGACTATCCGGGCGTAACCACCAACCTTGATCGCCTGGTTTTCAAGGCGCCATTCCATCCTTTTGTGCATCGCTGGACTCGGCTCGAGGATATGCTTGCGGAGAATGAATTCGACGAGCCAATCGCTAGAGAGCATCTTCAACTATTTCGTGACGTCCTCTGTGAAGGACTCCAGAGCGCAATTGCCGCCAAAGTCGACCTTGTCAAAAACGGGGTCATCACTTTTGAATATCTGTGGACGATTTTCGAGCCGGGTGCGCTCATCTACAGTGTGGTGGAAGGGAAAGAATGCTTGTTCGAGCACTGTTCCTGTGGGCACACGGTGGACCAAAAACGAGGATTGCAAATGCTCACCCTGAATGCATGGGCCACTGATTGGGACGGAAGAAAGTTTGGGCGCAATCACGGCTTCGGGTTGAGAATCTACGAGTTTGAGGGCACCATGCCAATCACCTCCTTGGATGTATTCCCTTTGGAGTTCCACCCTGACAAGGACAACATCCTCCAACGTTTGTTGGCCAGAGGCAGACTGTTTGAACGCTTTGCCGGTTATCACTACAGAGCATACCGTGGTGTGGCTCTTGGATACGGTCGATGTGGAATGATCCGCCATAATATCGAATCGCGAATCATCATTGATTGTGACGCTCACAATCGATTCTTGCCCGGCAGGGCTGTGATCTTCAGCGCACTGGCGAAGCCAAAGACGGCTTTACCAGCAGACGTTGACATGGGTGGCTCTACTGACTCCGAGTCTAGCGACGTAAAAGATGACTTTTTTTACTACACCGGCGACATTGACCTTGACGTGGACGAATTTGCCAGCAAAGGTCCTGAACACCGCGGGTTGACAAGTGGAGAACTTGCCGTTGCAGTTCCCTATGTCCGGGGTTACGCCCTCAAGACGAAAAAATGGCTTTGGTTCTACGTTGACCAGATCGAATCCATCAAATTCTCTACCGACGCATTCACCTCCTTAGTGCTACCGCCTGAGCAGAAAACGCTGATCCGGGCCTTTGTCGAGTGCCAGATCAAGCACAAGGACGATTTCGACGACGTGATAGCTGGCAAAGGCCGTGGCATGATCATGCTGCTTGCCGGACCGCCCGGGGTCGGGAAGACTCTGACAAGTGAAAGCGTTGCCGAGGACATGCGAGTACCACTGTACGTCCTGAGCGCCGGCGACCTAGGTTTGGTCCCAAGCGAGATCGAAGAAACACTCAATCTGGTGCTGGACATGGTTAGCAAATGGAACGCCGTGCTCTTGCTGGACGAGGCCGACGTTTTCCTGGAACAGAGGAGCACCCATGACCTTGAGCGTAACAAAATGGTCTCCATCTTTCTGCGAGTCCTGGAATACTATGAAGGCGTCCTCTTTCTCACGACCAATCGAGTCAAAGATATTGATAAAGCCTTTCGGTCGAGAATCCACATCACAATCAATTATCCCAACCTGTCAGCCGAGTCTCGACGCCAGATTTGGCAGAAATTCTTGGGACCTGACAGTGCACTGACCGGTCAAGACCTGGATCGACTGGCCCAAGTGGACTTGAACGGACGCCAAATCAAGAATATGGTGAAAGCCGCTCAGATGCTCGCGCGAAGCCATGAAAGTACGAAAGATGGACCTCGCGGAGAGGTTCAGATGTCCCACATTGAGACGATCCTGGCAATCGAGCGAGGGGTGTCGTGGGAGTGAGGTAGAGGTGGTAGACCAAATGCTTCGACCGTTGCGAAGAGGACCTCTTTTGCACTTTTGCGTCTGCTGTAACGATAATGATGAACATGAAGCCCTTGTTTACTGGATAGATCCCATAGTATGAATGACGCAACTGAGGTTTAGACAGCATCGTCCAGTTCCAAACACCCAATCAAAAGCGAATATCTTCAGCCTCGACCATCACTACAACCTGATGTGGTTTGGCGTAAAGCATGTCTCAACTCCAACCACTACACCTCAGTGATCATGTCCACTGCCTGCAGGAACTAATCAAGGCTCCCTGGGTACCCAAGCGTTGTAGAGACGTCGAGGACCGTCGAATGGTCTCGTCTAGCGTCATACAGAGTCGTATAACCTCTGCCTGGTATAGGTAGAGTCTGGCGAAGACCCGGGCCCTCTCAAAATAGGGCAAGACCCCTGAAATCACACTCTGCCTCCTCCACACGGTGTCCGACTCCTCAGGAGCTGCATGGACGTACCAGGACATGGAGCGGGCAGGTACACAACGAGATGCCTCGCGATCATTGCAATGCCAGTGTGCCAGCCACTGTGATGACTGCACTGCCATGTGGCCCTTCCTCAGCCACGGCCAGCACCTTCCTCCCTCTCTTAGAAGCCGGGAGGAGATGCCGTCAACAGCCTGAGCAATAAACGCTCCTCGTCGCAACAGTTCCTGCATCATGTTTGACCAGACTGACTTCGCTGCTGCCAAAAAAGCGTGCAAATCCAGACTGCAGGCCTCCTTCCCTCGCCAGCAGACTCTGCATCCCAGTGCTATAAAGCATTCCTCTTCTTCCTCTTTCTCATTTCTTCTTCTTCTCTTTCTTTCACACGCCCAATCCTCTCTTTTCCCACAGCTGGCACCGTTGCATTATCACATTCGTATCCCAACAGCTATAACCAAGATGCATTTCTTCGCTCTCGTTCTTTTCCTTGCTGGTGCCAGCGCAGTTGCCCTCAAGGGCCGCGCTGAAGATGGCCACGACAACGTCCTGTACGGTCGTCAGGATCAGCCAACCCTCACGGTACGTCCCGCTCCACGTTGAATGTTGCAGACATCTAACATGACATCCACCACCAAGACCATGACTGCTACCGTCACCAACTCGAATGGTGACACAGGTACCATCACCGCCACATTCACTAACGTCGCCTCTGTCTCAACTTCGACTTCGGTTTCGACTTCGATCTCGACTTCGGTCTCGACAGTCAGCACCGCTTCTGCAGCCACGACTACTGTCACTGCGACGGTCACCAGTACTCTCACTCTGAGCGCCTCAGCCTCGACTGTCACCACGACTGCAACTCAGACGGTTACCGACGGCAGCAGCCAAACAGGCGCTGGAAGTGCAATTTTGACCGTTACGTCCAACAGCATCCAAACAGTCACCTTCACGGCTCCTGCCAACCCCCAGGCTCCCGTACAGCCGTCGACTCTGACGGTGACTGCAAACAACCCCTCTACCGTGACTCTCAGCAACGCTCAACCTCCTGCGCAGACTACGACTGCTTCAGTGACTGCAACATCCACGGCGACACAGGTTCAGATTCAGACCCAGACCCAGACACAAACCCAAACCCAAACCCAAACTCAGACGATCCGCGTACCTTTCGGAGCTGGAGGCCGGTTCGGCGGCCCTTTCGGCGGGCGATTTGGCATCTAGGCTGTCCTACCTGGTAGCAAATTGCCTTGGGGAAGACGGTGGACACCGAGAGAAATTTAAGAGTCCAAAACACCGGACAATGGATTGGGCGAAATGGGCTGGGCATTCAGTCTGGGAGTTGGACAGGCCGAGTGAGTGAAAGTAGGCGGGAAAAGATTGGAATCATGGCGAGAGAAAGTGACCTGGCTGGAGTTGGATGCCGCTGCATTGGGCGAGAAGGGGGAGTATCCATACTTGCATATCCTTAGACTGTTGGTGGCCCACGGCCCTTGAGCCGTAGGACGAAAACAGTGATTACTTTCGCTTTACCAAATGCTTCTCTGCCAAGTAAATACTCGTTGCTGCCATCCTCTGCCTGGGTAGTACTGAAAGAAATTGTTTCATACCGGACTAGTTTGTCTGCTGGGAACTGCATCCTAGGACGCGACCACTCGCACAATTTGACCCGCCAGGTTAATGCCGCTGAACGCTCATCACTCGGAAGTAAGAAACTTGACCAACCACAAAACCCAGCAAGGCCGTACAATCTCAGCCAGGTTGCATGCATTCGGCTTGTTTCCATACATGACCAGCATAGCAATATGCTCCACGCTCCAACCCCTTGACCCATCGGGCTGTTACCATTTCGTTCCTCCCTGTGCAATCTGGGGAATGATCTTGGAGTTTGGTGCAACGCCAGTGGTCGCCTGCTGTCTGCTTCTGTCGAATTCTCTAATGGTGATTTCGCATTTGACCTCTCTGCAAAGCTTTTTTCTTCTCTCCGGGGGCAACTTTTCACCAAAGGTCAAGCCGCTTGCACGTTCCACCGCTTCAATGGGGACTTCGAAATCGCTCAGGCGTTTCTGGTTGGAGATCTCTGCATTGGGCAGGACAAAAGCGCCCAGAGCGACCTTTCCGATAGGACTACTGTCGGGTTGCTCCTCGGCGAAGATGATTTTGAAGAAATGGGTGGGGACAGCGACGTTTGGAGGGTTTCCAATAACCTCGTACGAGACCCTCCATTTCCCATCCTTTTCATCCCTTTTGGGTAGGTAAAGGGGACCCGTGACGACTCTGACACTGGGGTATTTCTTGCACAGTTCACGACAAAAGTCTTCAAAATGAGCCCAGTAATCACGATTAAACCCTTCCCCGACCTGCGGACACATGTTGCTCAACGAGAAGGTCGAGTCCATTGCCTCCTGGGACCATTTTGCGTCTGCGGCGGGCATCTGGTGGCCACGGTCGTATCCGCTTCGTGCGTAGTCGGCGAGTTTTGCGCGGAACATGGGCGGAACAGTCAAGTCTTCGTAAAAGACTGAGTTGCGTCGGGAGGCATTGTTGAGTAGTAGGGATTGACGGGTGAAGTGCTCGGCGACCCAGTGAGGGTTTCGGGTTGCTCTGTTGAATGCCGCTAGGAAGGAGGGCGTTGATAATGTGTCTGCTATAGGGCCGGGATAGCCGTATCGTAGGATGCCGGATGGGTCGACGGGGGGAGTGAGGGTTGTTGTTGGTGCTGGGGTTTGGGATACGGCCACGGGGACGGGGACTGGGACGGGGACGGGGGATGCTGGGATGGCGGTGGTGGTTGTTGAGGGTGTAGTTGGCGTTGGTGGCACCGAGGGCGAGGCTGAGGTGGGAGTTGGAGGAGGTATATATTGTTGTCGAGATCGCGATAGGATCAATGCTGTTACGGAGGCCCCTGCGGCTGCAGAGGCCGCGGCGACGAGGGCAAGGCTTGTGTTGGCCATTTGTGAGGGATCTGAAAGAACAGAGATCACTGAGAAGTTGTCGAATGCATCCCGCGTGGTCCTGGTATAGTGTTATAGTACCATGTAGGCACTGCAATCGGGTGTGCTTTGTGGTGATCAGCTGGGAGGGTTTTGTCTTACCTTGCGCAGGTGGTCGAAAAAAGAAGCGCGGCGCGAGAATCCTCAGGCGAGGCCAATCGGAGCGACGCCTATTCAGCGCTTAAGATACGCCTTTGGGCTTCCCTGCGATCCGGGGCGCGTAGATCGTGCAGCGGTCGATCGCATTGCAGCGCAGTGCAGTGCGCTGTGTGTGCTGCATGGCCACTTACTCAGCGACGAGGCTCGGAGGCACATAAGGCGCACGCTTCAAGATTTACCTTGTAGTCTTTTAATGCACCTACCTTGAGGATACAACACTGATTGTACCACGGTAGGTAAGTATATACCGTTGTATCCTGTAGGCGCTATATGTACCTATATGGACCTGTAGGCATGCTTGCTTTAGGCATATGTACAAACTGCGCTCAGACAACCCTGATCCCCCGTAGCAAGCTGGGGCGACCACTCATAAACCCTGCTTTTAAGGTCCTCTGATCTAGAATCACAGTGCACGTGTGTGGTAATCTGGCCGCCCTCCATCTTCGCGCTTTCCTGTGCCCACGGACTCGAGTTTGACATGTCTGTCACCACCACTACTGCAACAAACATCACCGTCCAAGTCTCACGTCGACCTGGTCGCCGTCTCGAGTTCCCACCATGCGTTCTATATCCTGACCTTGTATCTCCTACTTTGCGAGAATAGACTCTATATTCTATACGCCCAGTCTTCTCCAACGCATCACCAGAACCCACCGAATATCCTCGTCGCCCCACCTGTGTTCCGTTCAAAATGCCTGTGGAAAACGACACTCGAGGATGGATTATGACATGTATCAGTGGGATTGGTAAGAATCTCTCGCTCCTCCTTGGTATCCGCAGGAAAACTGACCTGTATAGCCTGCGTGCTGGGCGCCACGATCATCTGTGTCGATATAGTTGTCCGTTTGTTTCCCCGCTGGCGAAATTTCTCCATCGCTGAAAGCGATGCTTTCCTCTCGGCGTCGCTCAGCCTGAGTTTCGGAGTGATGGTATGGACTACTGGACTCTACTTCTGGGCGTCTGTCAAACTGACAACAATGGCATAGTTATTTTCCGCCCTGTACTCGATGCTACCACAGTCGAAGAAATATCTCAAAGACGCGGGATATTCGCCCCGAGACGCCTCGTACCTTTTGATCGGCCTATTCTTGACCGGCGTGATCGGCATACGGCTTTTGTCGGGCGTGATCCATGGGTTTTTGCCCACGCACGTCGTTGACTGCGACCACACCCACGACGACGAGGAGGCCCTCACGAAGCAGCATGAAGAGATGGCAGAGCACTCTCAAGAAGGCGACACTACCAATGGCCTCCCAATATCGAAATCATTTTCTGCGCCGTCTGCGGAAGACCACGAAGAGACTCCGTTGTTGGCACGCACGGCCAGCCAAAGTCCCAAGAAAGGTCACCTTGGTACACATGGAGACCAGGAGCGCGGCCGGAAACAGTTATTTCACACAGCACCCAGCTCTCGAAAGCACTCTGTTATTCCTGCTACGTTGACAAGGACATTCTCCAAATATGTTGCCGGACAGAAGGAAAATTGTGACGAGGAGGGTCCTTGCATGGGCTTTTCCGATCCTTGCGGACAGGATTGTTTCAAGGTCGTACATCGCCGAGGTTCTGTGTTACCAGGCCATGGTCCCTTTGCCAGACATCAAACATGGCGCAGTTATACTTCTGATGGTGGCCATCTAGCGCCCCCGTTGGAAGGATTGGGAGAGAGTCCGCCCGAAGATACAACCGAATCGACTCGGCCTAACAACCTGAGCTTGACCAGGAGTGTGAAGCGCCCGCGCTCTGTGACACATCATACCCACCACTTCCATCACCCGGAGCACGATCATGCAGAGGCGAGTGGCAGTCTGCGGCGGGGTTCTGTCTTTTCGAATGCGCCCGAACATCACCATCATGTCCCCACCAATGCATTCATGTCAATAGGACTTCAGACATCGTTGGCGATTGCCTTGCACAAGGCTCCCGAAGGATTCATCACCTATGCGACCAATCACGCCAATCCGCAGCTTGGATTTTCCGTCTTTATGGCGCTCTTCATCCACAACATCACCGAAGGTTTTGCCATGTCATTGCCCCTATATCTGGCTCTAGACTCCCGATTCAAGGCAATTGCATGGTCTTCGTTCTTTGGCGGGGTTTCACAGCCTATAGGAGCCGGGGTCGCGGCTCTATGGTTCAAATTGGCCAACCGGAGCAGTTTGGGCGCACCTACGGAGGGCATTTACGGAGGCATGTTTGCGGTCACTTCAGGAGTTATGACCAGCGTGGCTTTGTCTCTGTTTGCCGAGAGTCTGCAGTTGACTCACAACAAGGGCACTTGTATTGCTTTTGCATTTCTGGGCATGGGCATTCTGGGATTCAGTTTTGCATTAACAGCGAGTTGAGGTTTGAAGTTTGGATCACGCAGCGGGTATAGTGGTTTTGTGCTTTTGTTCAGCGAGGTTCCCGGTTGCCACTGCTGCAGAGCTTGGCAGAGTTATGGTATTATTACGATGGAACGACAGTGGCTAGGTCAAGGCCAATATTGGGTTTGCATACGATACTACAACTAGTACCTCATGCATACAGTACTAGGACTCCGGTTGAGGAGGTTGTATAAAACATGCTTCAAGACATGGAAACGACCATTCCACCGCTACTGTAAAAGACTTGAACCGAAGATGGAATGCAGCTGTGTTAAATTCGTGACGCTGGTGTCTTTGTGGCCCGGAACTTGGACCAACAGCATTGACACTGCAGGACTTTGCAAACAGGAATCGACTGACTGACAGAACTGTTTCTTCTCCCTTTGGGCCCTGTTACAACGGCACTGCAGCCACGTGAACTTGAAGTACTTATTATCCAGGCCTCTGCCGTGCAGGGTTGTATTTCTTGTCAAAGCCATGCATTCTGGAAAGGCCTCCGTCACCGAAGCACATTGCAGTGGGAGTAATGGTATACGAGATGTGTGAATAAAAGGAGAAAGACCGAAAACCGGGCGAAATTGGGCCTGCAGTGAGTGGCTTTCGCCTAGATCCGAGGTGCCAGTACAGGTCCGAAGGGTCCACCATTGCAAAACATCCGGGGGATGCGGGGGGAGCGAAATCCGGTGGAACTGAACATACAGTATCGCAACCAGCCTTAAGATCACCCGGCCGAACATAGAAATAGCACTGATCTCTCCTGTGGTGTGGCGTGGACAAGTGCATTAACGAGAAGAAAGAAAATATTTAAAAAGAAAAAAAAAAGACAAAAAGGACAAAACAAAAGCAGCTGCCACGCCATCATGGCACCCCCCGAAGCATTCAACATCTCGCGTTCCCAGCTGACCGGCCCACGAAACAGCACAGTCCTCATCACCGGAGGCAGCAGCGGGATCGGCTTACAAACCGCGATCCTGCTCCACGACCAGCTGGACAACAATGTAATCATACTAGACCGGGCGGCACCTCACCCTTCAGCGCCGGCATCACTAGTCTCGTCGCCTCGGTTCTTATACCAGCAATGCGACATTTTGTCGTGGAAGTCTCAGCGGGCGGCGTTTGAGGCCGGGTTCCGCAAATTCGGATCCATCGATGCCGTCTTTGTCAATGCCGGGATCAACGAGTACGGCGACCAGTTCTTCAAGGACGAGTTAGATGAAGAAGGGTTACTGAGGGAGCCGGATCGTCGGACGTTGAATGTGGATTTGCTTGCTGCTAATGATACGACTAGGTTGGCGATTTATTATTTGAAGAAGAACAAGAATAAGAAGCCCGACAGCAGCAGCAAAGGTGGAAGTGGAAGTGGAAGTGGGTTCTCCGGCTCGATTGTCATGACGGCCAGTCTGGCTGGGTATTTGGCCAGTGCCGGTGCTCCTTTGTACAGTGCGGCCAAACATGGTACATCATCTCCCTTACGGCTGTGATTGCTTACCTAGGCATTGCTACTGATGCTGATTTTTGTCTCTAGGGATCGTGGGCTTGATGAGAGCTCTAAAAAACGACACGGCCAAACAAGGAATTGCCATCTCGGTGGTCGCCCCGGGAATCACGTTGACGGATATCATTGCAGGCCGCAAACCTGGAGAGTCGCTGTCCGATTGGGCCAAGAGGATGCGGGCGCTGGGAGTGCCCATCAACGACCCGGCCGAGATCGCGGATGCGGTGGTGTATCTTATGGGATTGGGTATCGATGCCAACGGGAAAGGTCTGCTGGTTCAGGCGGGCCGGGTGGCTGATGTCGAGGCTGGGATTGCGACTTCGCGAAATGTCTGGATGGGAGAGGAGATGTTGAGATTGTTCAGAAGGGGCCGAAATGCTCCTTTGTTTCCGAATCGGTTGTGATTGGGGGAAGAAGTCGCTGCACGCGGCTGCACAGCACCCGTCGAGTCCTGCAGTGATGAAACGATGCTCTCTCTCTCTCTCTCTCTCCTCTGGCAGTTTCAACTGACGAATAATGGCTGATGTTGATACTGATACTTGGCCTAAGATGGGTTGGGTGAACCTCGGGCCACTGGAACGGTGACGGTTTACCGTGTCCGTCGGGCTTGAGCATATGATCTTTCTGGAGATGCAGTGCGTGATCGCTGAGGTCGAGGTCGAGGTCGAGGTTGAGGTTGAAAGCCGCACATGTGTATATCTACCAGGCACTGGCGGTGAGACGACAGGCCGGGGCCCAGGCCTGAGGTTCAAGTTCTCGAGCAGTGCAGCACCAGTGTCCAAACGCCAGTGCAGCTTGGGATCTGCGGATGGGGCCCAGGAAATACCTTCTACCTGGTACTGCGATGGCAGCAACAAATGAGTGATGACCAGACTCGTCTGATGGTGGTCGGAGTTTTGTTATAGTACTAGGAAGTGTCGGATAGATCGAGGCAATCTTACGACTGATCAAGGTCCACATTGATGTCAACAATGACCATCTTTAGGTACCCAGACGTACAGTATGTGTACAACTACTATAAGTGCTCGAACTTCATCTCTCTCGTGCAAGAAGTAAAAATCAAGCCTTGATTTACTGTAATTGTAGGCTTGGTGGACTGCAGTGATCGACGTCCAGTCCACTCCATCCCTCTCGCGCTGCAGGGTCCAGAGCAGAGCTGAGCCGCATCGTCTCATCCTGCCACTACTGTATTCCATCTGGCGCGAGATCTGACAGACGTCAACTGTAGCCGGAGTGCTCAGAATCATCTCTAGGAACATACTGACACCGGCAATGGAGAATCATCATCACCAACCCAAGTCATCACTGTGACTGTCACTGATACAGTACATGTACATACCTCAGGTTATACTACAGTGATAGCAGGGCTACACATGCACTCTAATCCTCCATGTCCGCGGGCATGACAATGACACTAACAGTCAAACACCTCAACGCCGACTCAACGTTCCTACTCACGTTCAACGAGGCCCATGAAAATACTAGTACTCCCACATCCACCGTTCTCATCGACCCATGGCTTACCGGTCCATCGATCATCACGGCCCCCTGGTTCGCAAAGACAACCCACCGCTTCCCCAGCGCTATCGAACATCTGTCCGAATTGCCACGAGAGCCAGACGTCATGATTATATCTCAGAATAAACCGGATCATTGCCATCGAGAAACCCTGCTTCAGCTGCCTGCAAAGACAAAGACTATCATTGCCGCTGAACCGGGGGCCGCCAAAACTATCAGAGGGTGGAAGTATTTCGATCCGGGGAGGGTGGTTGCCGTACAGAAATATGATCTTAGTACCAACAATCAGACTCACAATAACATTAAATCGAGGTCTCTTTCTCCATCTCCATCCCCGTCGCCGTCGCCATCGACATCGCTGTTTACGTCAACTTCAACAACATTACTACGACTACCTATCCCTCCGCTGTCTCCGCAAGGGTCACCAGGAGAGCTGGCCATCGCATTTGTACCAGCAAAATCTTATTTTACGGGCTTGCATAATGCGTGGGGTATCACGTACCAACCGCCCGTGTCTCCTTCAGACCATAATCCATCTAATGTCATATCCATCATTTACTCGCCGCATGGCCTCCCCTTGAGTGATCTCCAACCGTACATACAGAACCATCTTGCCCGGCTTCCTGGTGCGCTTCCGCTCACAATCCTCTTCCACTCATTCGACCACGCCCAAAACCCCTGGTACCTCGGAGGCAACATCATGGCAGGCGTACAGGGTGGGGCGGAGATTGCTCGTGCTCTGATGGCGCAGTGCTGGATCAGTGCACACGACGAACCGAAAGTCGACTGTGGGATAAGCGTCAAACGGTTGCGCGTGAAGCGTGGCTCAGTGGATCAAGCGATCATGAGCTTGTATCAGGGCCAAAGTGGGGAGAGGCTGAAGGAGAATGGCTGGGTCTGTGACGTTAGGAGTCTTGGAGTTGGCGAAGAAATAACTTTGCCATTGTCTCCGGACGGATGACCACTCCTTCGGAAACTAGATTTGACCATCAGAAAGGGGGATGAAGGCAGCATGGGCGCATCTTCAAGGGGTAACTTCATCCTCCTCCTGCCGTGGAGAGTCTTCCGACGCCTGACTCTCTTCTTGCTTCACCTCAAACCGTCCGACGCAGTGCACGATGGCGGCATTAGCCTCGTCCAGAGGATGTCCATCATACATGGACACTGAGGCAATCATTGTATTGGTCGTTTGTTCCTCATCTGTGGGATCAAACCAATCAGGCCAAATAGGAGGTTGATAGTGGGCGGGGTCCGAATTCGTCCCTGATCGAAGCCAGGAGGGGAGAAAGCGATCGAATGGACTGCTTTTGCTCTTGCTTTCCGCCGGCTGTGCATTGGTTCTCGATCTGTGCTCGCTCACGATCTCTTCCAAGTCTGCCACGGTGCTAGCAGGCATGACACGGATGCAATAGATGCCATTCGACACCGGGGGAATGCTGAAATACATGTGGAGGTCCGCGAGTTTGTACGAGACCTCGGCAGGGAACCAGGCTGCTGCTAGCACTCTCAACGCTTCATGCACCATCGTTGCCAGGGCTCCGTTGTGCAGAGTTCCCATTGTCCCTTCTGTGCCATAACTGAATCCCACCACCATGACCAGTGTAGCACGCGAGTGACAATAGAAGGCTCGAGGGAAGACGCCGCGGGACCCGCGAAGCGCAGTGTAAACCAAGTGATGAACGAGTCTGGGGTCTTTCCCCGTCTGTATTGCCTTTGTAATCTCGGGAGTTGTGGCCAGGGGAAGTACCTCTTCAAACTCGGGGTCCGCTTTCAGAGCCTGGACGGCAGGATGTCGATCGATCTGGTCTAGGATGTCGTGGGCTAGCTCTACATCTGGAGCAGAATCGAGCTTTACTCTTGCTTGTCGGAAATATGCCCCAACCATGTAGCGCGAGGCTGCGTAGGTGCCTAGAGTGAGGAATAGGAAGGCCCATAGTACGGATCTGGCGAAGCGGGCTAGACGTGAGGGTCCCTCGCGAATAACGTGGACAGCAGGTGACTGGGGATGATATTGGTATTCGTAGGGTCGATTGGAGGCTGCACGCCATCGCGAGAAGGGCGTCGAGGAGTTCCGAAAGGCTGGATATCGCAGAAAGCCATTGTATGGAGCTGTGGCAGGGCTCGTCAGGCGTCGTAGAGGAGTGTTGTGGATGGAGAGCAACGAGCGGCGGAACATTTCTGGAGGTTCAAGTCATGGCGGCGCCAGTATTCCAGCGCCTCCAGCAGGATTATGGGTGTTCGGGAGAGTAGAGGGCTATGTAGAGATACGGAGGTGCTCTCGCTGTGTACGGAGGTAGATACAAGGGTAACTGGTAAAGTCGGTGGATCACAGTTGTAGTGTCTATCGCGGTACCTGCTCGAGTCAGGCGTCATTTGCAGGCTACAGAGGCAGCGCTTGGTTACAGTATTACAGTAGGAGAGTATGGGGGGTTCCTTAGGCGCCTCTGCGGGGATGATGACAAGGCTGAGACTCTGTGGAGGCGGTTCCGGGCCGCCCCAAAGAAGTCGATTCTAGCGCCAGTTATAGAGCGTTGTACTGCGGGCGCCCAGGTACTCTTTTCCGGATGAGATGTGGTTTGCTAAAAGCCCTACTATAAGATTATCATGGTTGAAGATGCGTCTGGGTTCAGCAGCAGTCTCGCAGTGACAAAGCTACTGTTATCGTGCTATCACCATTTCTATGATCCCGAGAGTGCAAACAGATGGGACTGTTCAACATACTGAACCTAGATACTAGGTATATATAGCGGGTAAAAAGTGCTGCCGGCCGCCGCTTAAAGTTGAGTACCTCCGCCGACGTCATATCAAACACTTTTGACTCCATGCCATCATGTCAATTTTCCAGTATCTTGGACTCAATTTTCCGCAAAGCTTTCAAGATTACAATATCAATCGTCTTCTCCTGCCGGACCCTGCTGTGCCCTTGATGAGCAGCAAATGGTGACGGCAACTGAAAATGACAGAGGTGCAAGTGCTCTCTCCCACCCAGGTAGCCGCTCTCTTCGACATCCTCACGCACTACGACACCTACGCTCAAATCCGCGAATTCAGGAAACCAGGCAGCCTTGCGCACTATGGCCCACCCTTCAAAGTCAAGGCTGGACACCCATCCAGTGCTCCCTCGTTGCAGACCCTAGTGTCGAGGTTCATCTTGAATCTCCCCGGCCTAAAGAACCTGCCCGAAAAATGGTGGAGAGTGCAATGTCACGACATCATCAATAGCCTGGAGAGAGCCAATCTTAGTGAGAGCTACGACAAAGGCGTGATAGGGAGCCGCAAAACTCTTGCTACCGCCATCTCGGCCCTGATTGAATATCCTGTCCGGGGCGTGTACGGAGGTGTTCCCGTGATCAAGGAACATGGTTCTGACTACGACGTGACCGATGCCGGAGATCTCGGCCGCGCATTTCGGGAATTTTTGAACGATGCCATATATGGAAATCTCTTGGAGGAACTGGTGCAGAAGACGGCTGAAACCAGTAACCTGGAAGATCATGGCCAGCTGATCAAGGCGGTACACGAGTTTGTGCTGGTCAAGTGAGGGTCACCCAACAACTCCTTTGATCGACTCCTCGGCTGACACGTTTCTTAGCCTTGCCTCTCTGATGCACTACACATTGATCCTGTCGCCCAAGGGCCAATATCTGTTGAAGCTGATCGAGAACGCCAACAAGCTAGTCCCATACATGGTGCTGAAACAGACCCTAAAGATTGGCAACGTTGCCTCGATGATCAACGCCGTGGTCAAGATTGGCCTGGCCAAAATGAGCGTTGCCAGCGTCACAAATTGGATTGGCTTGACGCAGAAACAAGACGAAGGCATGAATCTCATGCAGACGTAAGTCACAAACGTTTCAATCCTTGCTCTACCAACCGACTGCCCCCACCCCCTATATACAAACGTTACAGTAGATCTAACCATTGGCATCTCTATTTCTGTCCAGAATCATATCCACCGTTCTAAACTGGGACATCAAAGAACTAGAATCACGCGCGGCCAAGCTAGAGCGTGAACGAGCTCAACTCGGCAAAGACCAACTACGCATTCTGAAAGAATACACACACAAACCTCAATCCGAACAAGACCGAATCCGAAAACACAGCCAAACACGATCCATCTCGATCGTCACAGCCATTTTACGCGACAGCAGGACAGAATCAGAATTAACAGACATTCATCACCGAAAAGCCCTAGAATACCTAGCCATCCATCTCTCGATCCGCGATCGGAAACAACTGATCCAATGTCTCTGCAAAGCCACTCCAGACCACCTGACCGTGTCTGTTCGAGAAGTGATTGACGCCTACGAGCCCGTCATCCGCCGAATGCACAAGGCCGTCGACTTGTCAGCGACCTTGTCGGATTTTGAATATTTTCTAAAGGACTTGATCAAACTTTCCAAAATCCACACCGACAAACAAACGGGAAAATCGATCGTCCCCACCGTCGGCGATTTCGTGCAATTGCTTCGCAAACACCAACGGGCCAGCCATGTGTTTCTGCACCAGTGCTGCAAAAACGACAAAGAATTGACGGGCTGGTATTTGGACTGGGCGAAGCAAGCGGCCGAGCAGTTTAAACAAGAAGAAGAAACAAACCCAAATTCTCAACAACAGCACGATACCGCTAGAGGAGGTGCAGGAGCAGCAGGTAAACTCACCCAACCACTCCAACAGCTCTTCGTCTCTCTCGATCAAGAAACACAATCACGCATCCTCCCCGTTTTGGATTCACACTCGGCTTTTCTGGACGAGATGCACGCCCAATCCACGGCCCGACTGGCTGAGGTGCTGAAATCGCCGCCGTCGAAGAATCCTGCTATTGCAAAGATTTTTGCGACCAGCAATGGCAATGGCAATGGCAATGGCAAATCCAGCTCTCGTCCAAATACACCTCGGCCGCCTTCGTCACGGGCTCCAAGTCCTCCTCCAGGCCAAAACGACACTGATGATATCAACGACAACGACAACGACAACGACAACGACAACTCGGAAAACTCATCTCCAATCCCCACCGTCTCCTCATCTCCCGGCCCAGGCGCCTTTCTCGCGCGCTGGCAATCTCTCCTGGACGCCACGCCCATTACACCTGTAACACAGACCGGACCGCCCAAGGCCGCGAGCAGTCCTGAAGTCGTCCAGGCCAGCGCGACGGATGTAGATGGGAGGAAACTGGTTGATTTTGATACGACCACCACAGATACAAATACATCCACAACGGCGGATACAGATACAGTCGATGTCAACGTCGATGTCCAGATCGGTCTCGGCCCGCGAGAACAGCAGAAACAGCTCAAACTCGTCATTGATGCCCTGGGCAGCTCGTTCAGAAAGCTTTTGGCTGAGCGAGGCTGTTATTGGTAGTTACTTGCCTTGCCTTCGTCGTGTAACATTAGTAGACTTGTAAAGGCAAGTTGGGAAGCAGAAGCAACTGCACGAATATATATCTACAGTGGTAGGTACTTTGAACCAAATCGTAGTCTTCATTCCATTTGGATATCATTTGTATTTTGGTGTTGTGCATACCAGTCCTATTACCTACTAGTAGTAAGCTGTCCTGGGCATCCGACAACCGAGACAAATGCTGCTTCCCTCGAGCACTGTATGTAAAGGTATCCATGTCCAGACCCTGCCAATTGGAGCAAACAAACGCCCGGGCGTATGCAATCGTATGGACGTCTCGAAGGCCAGCCATCTTGTAATTGAAACTTGAATGCAGTGTGCGTAACCGCCACGTGCGATATCCTCGATATTATACTTTCTCCGTATCACCACCTTTTTCACCCTCCTTGCTGCATTGTACCTCCTTTTCGTGTGTCTCTCTTTCTCTTTCGTAATACTCGCAACCGGGTATCGTTGTTGCATGAAAACGCCACGCCCGCCATAAAAATTGCGTATTGATCTTCTCAAAATCGTCGAAATCATTCCTTTCCAAAGCGCAACATCTGCTATTAAACCAAAATCATCAAACAGCTGTGTTTTAGTTTACCGCCCTCGCATTTGCATCACGCGTAATCTCCGTTCGTCATCCTGCAGAGCACTCACATTCCTATGCGAGGCCGAACGAGAATTGCTGCTCAATATCGAAGGATCAGGGGGACTTGACGCCAGACTTCCCGGGACTCGCGGAGAATTGCGGACATGAGCAGTCGGAGGCTCGGTCAGGGTCGTCTGTTCGCTAACCACCGCCCCGTACGTGGGTAGCAGGCGCGATTCATCGGTTCTCGGCGCGGGCGTCTTCACCGCCGTCGAGTACGAAGGCACCTTGGCAAGATCTTCCATGTGGTCGTACTGGGGGAAAGGAGTCCGTGCTCCAGATTGATGCCCATCCTCCTCTTCCGAAGTCCGCCTTGACATCAAGTTACTTCCGGGCAGGCTTGGTGTGTGAGACTGAAAGCCCGATTGATATCCTCCTCCGACGTCGTTGGGACTGGCTCGAGCATGAGACCCAGAATTCTGGGCGTCCTGAGCGGCAAAATAATCATCCTGCACATGGGCTGAAGACGAATTCCTCCTCGATCGTTCCGTCGGATCCGCCCGGTATGGATCAAGTTCATCTTCGCCGGTTGGAAAAGCGTTGCCTACCCGTAGATTTTGAAGCCTATTCTGAAGAGCTATGGGTGAGACGTAGGTACCGTTGGTGATGGCGGCAAGACTGGCCAGATTTTCCGACGATGCGTGACGACTGTGCAGGTAGGGCGTTCCAGGAGTCGACAATGCTGTCCCCGGTGTTCGGTAACCGTCCACGTCCGAATATAACTGATCAAGCGTATGTTTTCCGTAGACTGGCGGAGCTGAGTTGGCCAGATCATTGGCGACTGCCGCTCTTGAAGCTTGTGGGGTCTGGTCTACGAGATCATTGTTCTCGTTGATGGGTAAACTGGGTGAGATATAAAAGGTGACGGGCAGATTGGCTCGTAATTCCGAGATGTGCCCATCCGGATTGTGTAACTGGACATTAAATTTCACCTTGTGTCGTACTTTGATGCCCTTGACATTACAATCCTGGAGGCACTGGTTTAGTGACTTGGGCAACTCCAAATACCGAGAAAATTGATACCCCTCGGCCACTTCGTCGATAATTTGTTCATCCACTTCGGGGTTGATCCGATAGAGGTCCGAGGCGATGACTCTTTCGGTTTTCGTGTGGCCATTGCTGAGCGCCGATACACCCCATTCCGGGTCGACGACGAATTCTTGCTCTTCCTTCACCTGTGTCGAAACATTGCCAATCACGAGACCTTTGAGTAGGGAGATCAGTTTGAAGTCCACCTGGACAAAAGAGCCGAACGCAACCGCCTTGTTGGGGATGCTGATAGAATACTCGATTTTGTTAGGCCAGATATTCTCGACGGACTGGGAAACAATTAGCATTCGAAATGACAGCCTGATGTATTCACATACCATCGCATGGGCAAGCTCTAGGGCGGTGGAATCGAGCGTCCGGACGATCCGCAAAGGCTTCCTGACCACAATATCCCGACCTCGCTTGCGACTGATTTGCGCCTTGAAACGATATATAATCCAAGCCTCTTTCATGCCTTCTACGCTTTCCGGAAGGGAGCCTTCAAGAATGCACTGAAAAGGCCATTCGTAATTGTCGGGCTGTAAAATCTCCGACCGCCCTTTCCCCGGATCTCGGAAAGTCCAACTTTTCTCGAAAAAGGTTTTCTCTTTGGATGCGGTGCGGCGGCCGGACATGGAAGAAGTGGACGTGGTCTGCCATCTGCGTACCACCAAAAGTCAGTCAAATGCTGTGGTGCATTCCGCGGCCGCAACTGAATAATGTACTTACGACATGTGCAGGATCCCACTTAGAGTGAGATCAATATGCGACACGGCCAAGGGTTCCGTGAGACACAGGACGACCGAACCGGAGAGTTGGGAACTCGCAGCCTCGTCCTCATTGCCTCGAAAGACGATGTAGTCATTGTCAAGGCGGATGTCGAAATACTTGACACTGCTGCTGGAACCGGTATGGGAACTATGGCCACTCAGGAACTTGAGAGCCATGGCTGGCGCCTTGGAGGTAGGTCCGGGAAGCAAATGGCGGTCCGCGAGCGTGTTTGAACTGGAACTGCTGGAGGGCCTCTGACTCAATGACGAACGTAACACTGGTTCATGTTGACCAGCAACGGAGGAGCATTCGGGCGAATGCTTGCGATTTAGGCGGAGGAGTGCGCGTGAGCGATGCTGCTGAAGAACGTAGAGAGCATTAGAAGAGGGCGACAGAGAGAGTGGGAGGAGACTGTGTCAGGGTTCTCAGATCACAGATTGCTCGACGCAGGCACTGGTAGCATATGACAATTCAAGATGTTAAAATGGCACGAGGAGATTTACGATGCGGTGGGTAATTGTAATGGCGCAAGAAAAATGATGCAGTTGCAGTACCAGGTCGACGACATGACATGGGTGAGAGATAAGATGATGGGTCTGGTCGATGCAGTGCAGTGAGTGGGTGTGCTAAGTGGGAGGCTTCGGAAGGCTTGTTGGGTGGCCTGTCAGTGGCTCGGGAGACATGGGCTCAGGTAGAAACTGAGTGCAGTGTGCCAGTGCAGTGTGCAGCCGCATGGCAGTGGCTAGGGCCAGGCACTTTGGGCTGCAGGCTCTGGCCCGAAGAGCGGTCGGGATACCCGTTTGGGCTGCAATGTGCCCTAAGATAGAGAACTGCAGGGGCCGCCTCGGGCTAGAGAGGCACCTAGCAATAATCCTTGCAGCGGGTTCCAAGCACCGCAGGGCATTGGCCGTTAGGCGTAGGCATGGGCGTGGGCATGAGCACTGGGCGGTAATAATGATGGCAATAATCGAATAACAAAATTGGAAAAGGTCCAGCAAACTCACCGTCGTTATCGGACGTTGCTCCACTCCAGCATCATTGACAGGGCCAGGAACAGACAAACGCCTGACACCGGCTGTGGCAGGCGACGATGGTCGCGGCGATGCCGCCGATGATGGCGGGTTCGAGGTGATGGGGCTTCGGTGTCTTGGGCCTGTGCCAGTGGTGGGTGCGGCTGTCGGAGATGATGTGCCCGAAACAATCCTCCTACTCGCTGTTGCTGTTGCTGCTGATGATGCTGATGCCAGCTTGAACTTGACCCTGGTCCTCTTTCTGTGTTTGACTCCCGTCGTCACCGAGTCGGTACCTGTGGATCCTTCATCCAGTTCTTCTTTCATTTCTGTTTCTTCGGCGTGCGAGTCTCTGCCCTCGTCCGAGTCGTGAATCTCGTCTTCATGTGGTAGGTCAGGCGTGGGGATGCCCGCTATACGGTGCACGTCGATTGTATCGTTTCCGCCGAGCTCGATGTCTGGAATTGACGTCTGTGAAATGCAATTATCGGCATGGCTTTTCATATTGGGATTGACATGAACACGGTCGCTACTGTTACTGGCACTGACGTTGGATGTGTTGCTCGTGTTGGTGCTCGTGCTCGTGCCTGTGCTTGTGCTCCAGTTTGAATCGTTCAACAATAATGGACGTCTTCCTCTTTGGACTCCCCCTAGAATAAAAGCTGGGGAAGGTTCAGGTTGAATCGAAGATGATACAGTTATCGTTGATGCGGCTGTCGATGTGGATGTTCGTTGTGACAGTGTATTTCCTGCTGCCGGCAGCGATGATGCTCGCGGTGATGATGTCTGATGATGAGTCTGCTGCTTTCCCAAGCCAGAGGTGGCATTTGAGTCCTGCGCGCTCGCTGCAATCACCCCATTATCACCATTTGCCCCTATCTTCGACGTACTGGTAGACCTGTGCCGTCTCTTCAAGGGACCCAATGGTCGCACCGGCAGTTCTCGCAATATCATCCTCGTCTCGACCGACCGCCGAGTCTCGCGTGTCATTTTTCGTTCCTTGTGCTGCAAATCGTCTTTCGACAAAAATACAATTTTGCAGTCTGTGCTGCCACTGCCGCCAGTGCAGCCCGACTATCGTCCCTGGATGCCGAACGGCGGTTTTCGGGACCGCCTAGTGGCCAACAGCTTGTGAGCACGGGCGATCAGAAACAATAAATGTGTCTTGGGACCTCTCTGTTCGGTACTTGCGATGAAATCAGATGCCTGGCCGATCTCTTTCTGCTCCGCTTGTACTGTACCGAAAAATCGATCGGCCCAAATGTCATTCCGTTCCAGTTCCTCGGTCGGAAGGAAATAGCTGCGCCCATCAATTGCGTGCCTCGACTTGGATGTCCAGAAAATCGTAGTCGAAATGGCGGCCGACTTCGCTGCGGCTTTCGCTGCTGGTCGGGCTCTACTCTTGAGTTTCTCGTCGTCGTCGTCGTCGTCGTCTAAACAGAGCAAGCCACGTTGATCGAGCCTAGGTACCTAAGGACTGATTCCCACGCACACGACCGTACCTTGCGCTGTGGTCGTTCAGTACTCATGGGAAAGGCACGTACACCTCTAATAGAAGAATATATAAATCCCGAGCGAGCGTGAGGCCCCCATACTGTACCTTTCTACTCCATACATCCCTCGCTCTCCCCACGGGTGTCATTCCCATCCTGGAACCGTATCCTCCCTCTAGTAAAGCTCCCGTTCTTAGCCCATCAGCCTCCACAGTCATCCCACGGCTCGGGTCTGGGGCTGGGGGCTGTGTCAGGCAGTGGTAAACCGACCATTTTTATGCCCATTCCAATGTTACACTACTACTGCACACTGCAGTGGCTTTTTCAGCTGGCTGATGACAGCGCTGGCCTTTAGGCTGGCCTTGCCGGAAGCATCGCTTCTTCCGTGCCGAAAGCTTGTCTTTCAGCCCCTGCAGTGTGCCCCCTCAGCCCCCTCGTTCGTCTCCCCGGCCCTGTGGAATTACCCTATAACCCCCAGACCTGAATGGCATTAAAGTTCCGGATATACGTGTACATTTGAAGCCAGGGCTGATGCGATTAGGAGTTTGGGGGCTCGTATAAGGTAGTCCGAGTACGCAACAGCTGGCTGCCTGTGCTTATCCATTGGTGTTGTAAATATTGCATTTAAGCCGTGATATTCAAGTTCCCCTCTGCCGGCGTTGCTTGCTGGTCTGGAATTGTGCCCCCCAATGTTTAAGCGCATTCCAAATTGTTCGCTGGGGCATCGTCGGCCCCTCGGGCCCGGAACCCGCCGCGCGCTGTGTGCATTAGCCGGTCGTTTATACTTGACTAGGTACCTGTAGATACCAATCGCAGTGATATAGATATAGTCCTTTCTCGTTCCATTCAGCTGGAAAAGCAGGTCGACGTCTTCAGTCATCCGTGCTCAATCGCGCCGGGTTAGGGTCGGCAATCGCTGTGGTTGCATGTTATGGCGGTTCTCCTCGATTAAATGTGATACTGCCGAGGTAGGCATTAACGAGGGACGGACGCATATCACAATCCAAGCCGCCTTCAAGGAGAAGCAGTCGTGCCTCGTCGTCTGAGGTGTGCGAGGTGTGGTAGGAGTCGTGCCCGCTGCAGTATTCAAGGCCTCTGATTTCCCGCCAGGTCGATTTGGCTACTGTTTGCGCCTTCTCTCGGACGATCCCAGGTACGCACGTGCCCTAGTAGCAGTCAGCTATTCTGCAATATATATTCCAAAGGCACAACGACAAAAAGACCTAAGTGAGCATGTACATACCTTCGAGACAAGAGGTAATGATACAGTCCTGCTCAAATGCCAGCCCGCTCAGTGGGTGTTCATCAATCTTTTTGGACTAAGAAGCAGTCAAAGAGCCAGATGTCAGCAAATCTACCAGAAAAGATTGACGGTCGACAACACAGATGCCAAAACATACCATGACCGGCGGAAGCTGGGCCGTCCGAGCCCGAGGCTCTACCGGATGATTGATAAATTCAGACTCATCGACAATATCTTGCTGGACGAAGCTGCCTGTTCGATTGGAATCCGAGCGGATCCTATTGATCACACTATTGCTCTCTGTCCGTTGACGTAGAAGAGAAACCGACTGTGTCGAGATACTGCCTCTCGTCCTGGCAGTAAGCTATATTCGACTTTGGTCAGCTTACCCCTAAACATTGAAAGATTAACTGCGCAGACGTACCCCTTTCGGACGATGAAGCATGCCGACGCTAAAGTCCCACAGTAACAACTTGCAATCTTCCCCGACACTACCGAAACGGTAGCTTTGACCGTCACAACGCCAGGGATCGAAAGCCACTGCTGTGACCCAGGAATCATGGCCTGGACATCGAGCAATGATCTGTCGTTCCTCTAGCGACCAGATGGTGACGAGATCGTCCTGGCCGCCGGTGAGCACGTACTTACCATCTGGCGACCAACAAACACAGGTGAAAGCGCCGTAGTAGGATGAATATAAATCAGTCATCCTGTTGACCCAGGTCAGTCAGAGAAAACTCCGGCTGGTTGTTCTTGAGTACACACCTTTCCTGCAAGTAATCAATAATCCGGAGGCAACCGTCATCTCCTACCACAGCCAGGTGCTTGCTGTCTGGCGAGAAGGCAAAGTCGGTAATGGCCTGGTTTGAAATCTTCCAAAGAGCCACCGGGTTGGCTCGCTGGTTGGACGAGTTGACACTTTTACTGATGACCAAAGCCGAGTCTTCGTCGTCGTCTTCGATCCCGATGCCTTCATCGACCATTTCTTCCGACACAAACGGGGCGTCTTCTTTCTCCTTGTCATACACCACCAGTTTCCCGTCCATGTGGGCAGCAAGAAAATGATTCTCCGAGCCCGGGATCCACTTGATCTTCGCAACGGCCGAGTTGTTGATGATGCCATTCTTGTTGATGCGCGCGTATTTCTGAGACATGGGCTCATACCAGATTATATCACTGGCGGATGAGCCCATGACCACGTCCATATGCGTCGAGTGTTTCGTGAGAGGGTTGACATCGTGGCACAGCATATGGGCCTTTGTGAAGAGGATCTTGGTCAATGGATCCTGTTTCGAGCTCGAGGACAGATCGAGCCACTGAAAGGCCCGGTTGATGTTGGCAAAGGCAAAGGTCCCGCCTTGATCCCGCTCCGCCAGCTTTTTCGGCAATGCTTCATGAGGGATCACCCGGGACACAAACGAAGAATTGCTCTTGATGATGTTGTTTTTGGGCTTGCGTCTCTTCAGGCCGTCTCCACGGCTGATGACGGGCGAAAGTGCAGCATTTCCCTCCCCAAATGCCCGAACCGTACTCGACTTATTGCTGCCATTTGCCGATGCCGCCGGATTACTGGTGTCGCTGGTCGTCTCCATAGAAAATCTGGATTCTTTCTCTTGATGCTGTTCTCGTTCTCGTTCCCGTTCTCGCGCTTCTCTGCTCTCCTTTGCTTCTTTGCTCTCCCGGTTGTTGTTGAGTCCAAGAGATTTCCATCGTAAGAGACTGCTGGTGGCAGTCGGTGGCTTGTACAAGTCATGGTCGACCTGTTTCGGGTTCAACGAGACGAGCGATAACTTGACCCCACTGGTTGGAGGTACCACTCCTGTCGCTAATGGGTTGGGATTGAGTACTGGTGCTTCCGAGGGATGCGGAGGAGGCGTCGCAAGTTGTAGGTCGTCTCGGAGGACATAGGTGCCTAGACTTTCGGTATCAGCCCGTCTTCTCTTGCCGATCCCTCTTGCTTGCGCCTGGACCTGGATTACCCACCCTCGCCTGCTTGGAACGTGTACTCGGGACCTTCTCGATGGGTTAGGGTATTCTGCGTCTCGAGCGTCGCGGCTATCAAGCCGCTGTTTGTGGGATACCGCGGGGGAGGAGGAATCGCACTTTGGGGTAGACTGTTAGCGGGCACTCGATAGCATGACAACGTGATGTCATTTTGACTTACAACATCGTTGAGGTTGTCGCCAGTCACTGCTGGCGCGACGGCCACAACAGCCTGGAATTTGGGTCTTTTTCTTGCAGAACACAAGGTACCTAGGTACCTGCCTGCACCATCACCAGGCTGGACTTGGCGCACCCAGCCGACACTGGACTCCCGCAGTATATCTCGGCAGACTCGGAGGGGCTGATACAGTGAGCTCTTCTTTAGGATGAGGTCGCTGGGAGATCACACCGCAGCAAGTAAGGCCCCGTGTGTGATGGAAAGGGAAACGATGTATCGGATGGGAAATGGGAAATGGAATTGCGCGCTTGAACAGGTACGCATCTTGACAGGTACCAGGTAGGAGGGTTAGCTCCGAGTCCTAATTACGCACTTGTCTTTAGTGGTTCCCAGTGTGTGGGGAACTGCCACGAGCGATGCGGGGGACGGAGCGTGGCAGCCATATTAGAGTGGTACTAGCAGGATTAGCATTTTACCACGATGCTAACTTGAACAGGCTGTCAAAAGCAACACTGCACTGGCATCACTCTCATCATTAGTGGTACTACATTGGCAGGTGACCTTTTATACAGTATTAGCGGATAGCGCATGTTAGAGGCTTACCTGATAGGGTTGGTGACAGAGATGTTGGCGGGTAGAATGCTTTCGGGGGGCCGGAGGCCTGAGCCGCAATTCAGCCGGACACCCTCATGCCAACGCGGCGACGGCTAATACTGTAGTAAGTAAACCTCGAATGTGCGGCGTTACAGTACTAACCGTGCACTCCGTCAGCACTCGTCGGTTGTTCCCCCCACCGAGTGCACCACAGCGATACGATCGTCCACAGCGATACGATCGCATATCTGTAAATTCTCTACACTCTTCATTCAACGCGTATATACACCACCAACAATGCCTACTAACGCTCAATTGATAGAGGAGAAGGTCCTTGACGCCTACGACGCGTATAATCGCGGCGATTATCCCAATATAAAGGCCGCCGCCGACGCATTCGCCGCCCCCGTTTAACGCGTACGCAGACGACTACGAGATATACTAGGCGCCAGTATAAGAGAAGGATATAATAAGAGGCTCTCTAACGAGTAGGAGAGGGCTCTCTATACGCTTATAAAGCGCTATAACGATCTCGGGCTGTCCCTAAGGCCTCCGATAATTACTCAAATAGCAAATCGTATACTACAACTTACGCAGGACGTATACGACGACAACGACAGTCAACCCCGTATATCTTACGAATAGACGCGGCGCTTTCTTAATAGACACCCTAAGTTTATACTTAAGAAGCGAAAGCCTATTAACGTTCATCGATAGTCTATCGAGACAGAGCACTACACCTTAATTATCGAGCACTTTTATCGCTTCTAGGCTATTAAAGAGCAATACGCTATTATCGACGACGATATATGGAATATAGACGAGACCGGCTTCTCTATTAGCGTTAGTAGAGCGCACTACGTTATTACTTAGCGTTAGAACAAGAATAAGCATCTATACCTTCCTAATCCCGAAAATCGAGAGTATTATACGCTAATTAAGTCTATTAACGCCGTCGGCGACTTCATCGATCTATTCGTTATCCTCAAAGGCGATACAATTAGCGAGCGCTCTATAACCCTAAGCCTACCTAACGGATACGCGTTAGTCTCCTCCGAGTCGGGTTACTTAAACGACGCTATACTACTTAAGTAGATATATTATTTCAATAGGAGGACAAAAGAGCGTACAAAAGGGCGCTATAGGATATTAATAAGCGACGGCTTTAACTCTCATATCGAGTATAGCTTTATTAAATACTACTAGGACGAGAGAATCATACCCTTTTGCCTACCGCCGCACTCGACGCACCTTCTACAACCTCTCGACGTCGTAGTGTTTCAACCGTTAAAGCACTATCACGCGGAGTTAATAGACAGCGCTATACGACACGAAGATCTTACGTTTCAGCGTTATAAGTTCTTAGAGAGTCTTCACTCGATTCGTACGAAGGCGCTTTGCTCGTCAACGATTCGCTTATCATTTAAGAAGACAGGATTAGTACCGTTTAATCCGAAGTAAGTACTCGATAGTCTTACTATCGAGAATAACTCTAACGAGAGCGACGACGACGACGACGACGACGACGACGGTCTCCAATACGTTAATAGTACGCCGCGGAAGAGCATAAATCAGCTTAATGCGTACGCCGATATAATATCGGAGAACGTACGAGACGCAGGTACACTAATAGTTACGCTATTTAGTAAGTTTCGCCGCGCCGTAATTAAACGTGTATATATTAGGTAGGAGGCGCTCCACCAACTCGGCGAGACTAAGGCTACTAAACGTGCGCGTACGTTACGAGAGAATCGACGGCGTCGACGTATCGATACCTCCTTAATTGGCGTTATATACGTCGAGACGGCACGTCGACGCCTTCAGGCTCGTGACGACGCTAAGACATTGGACTATCATAAGAGGCGCAAACCAGCGAAGAGACTACAAAAGCGACTCGTCGACGCGGCTCTCGATATAGCGCAAGAGGCAGAGCGACGTCGACGTACGCCAGAGGTAGCTCAACGACGTTAAGATACGCTCGATAGGCTCGATATATAGGTTACTACCTCTATAAGGCTATTATATCAAGAGTTACGCGCCGAGGCAACGATAACGAGGTCTTCACGGGATACTATATACTCGCGTATATAAGTTACTATAGTACTATACTATCGCTGTACAACGTCGACATACGTTCTTAACCGATATCATATCGACGGCAGTTATTATATATTTAGCACTTTTATATTCCAAGTCGACTACGTACGGCAACTTCGAGAGTACGTTAACCACGACCTCTCGGATAGCAGGTTTTTATATTCGATACGATTACAGTACTAATTTACTAGGCTTAGCCATCGCTTATATTATAAAACCATCGTTGTGGCGGCTGTAAACAGAATATATCCCAACCGCGTGCAGAAAAACGATCGTATCGCTGTGGACGATCGTATCGCTGTGGTGCACTCGGTGGGGGGAACAACCGACGAGTGCTGACGGAGTGCACGGTTAGTACTCTAGTAGTAGTATAGCATCATGCCTGGTAGAGTCGAGTCTCACTTCAAGCTCCACATGATATAGGCAATACCAGTATAGCCGTGCAGTGACCAAAAAATCGGCATCCACGCAGCGCAACACCGGACCCGCACCATCAGAGGGCAATCACATATCGTGTGTTATTCGTATCGTACCATATCAATTCATATATCATTCGGCCATTTCATCCTCGCCAATTCGGCCCTCAACAACCCCGCCAGTTCCTGACTGACCAGTTCGAGATCCAAGCGTATCTGTCGATGCCGTTCGTCTTCATCTTCGTCTTCGAGTCCATCACCATTGTAATGCTCTTCCCCTTCTGTTTCTGTTTCATCGCCCTCTTCTTCCTCTCGGCCCTCGACCTCATGATGACGGTGATCCCGAGCACTGCCATGTACCCCATTCAGGGTCCCATTCAGAGCCCCATTGTGGTTGATGATATCATTACCATTCTCCTGATCCCGATCCTGACCGCCGAAGCCCACCCCATTTCTTTCAACTCCATTGTGATCATACCTCCGTTTCGACTTCGACTTCGACTTTGGCGCCGGCCCCGTCACCGCCAACAAAACATGATCAGCAATCGGGGTAATCACCGAAACGGCCCCCGTATTCTGCGCCTCAAACACCAGAACATCCGCATCCTCCGAAGCGACCGTGCTGTATGCGGCCGTCATGGTCGTCGACTGCGTGCGCATGTCTTTGACTGAAGGCGTCTGTCCGTCGCGATAGGCGTACGCCAGAATTGACCCGTTCATCGCCGACACCATGAGAGATGAAACACTGTGCTTGTTGTTGTTGCTATCGTCCCCACCATTGGCATCATTGGTACTTAAACTCCACGAGAGAGCGTCGCGTAGGAGTGACGACAGTCGGTCCGAGTCTAGTAGACATACTTGCGACTGTTGACTTTGACTCTGTGATTGATTTTGATTTTGATTTTGATTCTGACTCCGATTGTTGGAGGTCATGGCCATTGTCCTGACCACGGAGGTGGTCTCACGCTGCGGTGATTGCGATGGTTTTGCCGTTTTCTTCTTTTTGTCCCTCCCCTCCTTCTGCAGTATTAGGACATCAACTTTTTGCTCGCAGTTCAAGTTTCGTTATCGCTTCGTATCGTATCCACGCTCCGAGTGCCTCTGCGCTGCTCTTCTCTTCACTTCTCTTTTCTGCTCTGATTGACGCCGGTGGGAGGTAGCGGTCACACGTTCTGCACTGGCACCTCCAAATCTCAATCGACCAGAGCTGGAGCGACCGGAGCGATGGGAGCTGTAACAACCTGTAGTATGTCGTAGTGTTCGTAGGCGCGCACTGGTAGGTAAGGTCGGCAGGTCGGTTGTTGGGAGACTTCAATTTCGGTGCAATAGTACTGGTAGCGTAGTGCAAATGCAGTAAATAGCCTGAGTGCACTGTGCAAGTAAAAGTATGCAGTGTGCAGTGAGTATCAAAGTGTGCTCTTGTTCTGCAGTGCCGTGGGTGCGCGGGAGTCTACAATGTTGTACGTCGATGCTCGCATCATGAACCCGGTCGAGACTCGAGCTGCAGTGCGGAGAAGCGTCACGACCCTTGTGACGAGTGTCCCTTAGCTCCAGGTTGCGATAACACTTGCGATATGATACTAATAAAATAATAATAGTACAAAATATATACACAGGACTGCTAGCAGCCGGGGGGGCAGAAATGCCACATGTCCTAATGCGCCGCGATGGATATTGTGTTGCATGCTTCAAGTTGTCGAGTCCCATCAAGTTTGCAATTAGCTATGTACAATGAATGGCTTCCACCACATGACTGTTTCATTTCCTATGCTACCAATATGCTGGCAGACTTCTCACGTCTGCAACTTTTGGACTTTTTCTCCCCCACGCCCAGTCATCCTTAGGTACCTTAAAGCAGGTAGGTACCTATGGTCCTTATTTATTCCCGTCCCTGGCCTTCTTCTGCTCCAGTGTCTTGACCTCACTATCCCTCGGATCTCTTGTTTCATTCGAAGTCCCCTGCTCTCTTCGGGTCTGCAATATCTTGGCCTGCTCGGATCCTGCTGACTTGCGCGCGTGGAGGAGATAGTATGACGGTACCATTGCGAATAGTAAGGCGCCAACGATGCTGAGAATGTGAGAAGGTGACAAGTTAGCAAGTCAATCAATTTTTGGGCTGTTGTGTCGTGAAGGGAAAGAAAAGGTATGCAAGTCTCGACACAAACAATCGCGAGACTTGACCTGTCGACCGTCGACAGTCGCTTTGTAGCGGGTCTCGATATGGTCTTGCAGCACAACACAACACAAACTGGAACCCAGGCTTCTCGAGAAGACAGAAACAGTAGGAGGCAAAGGACAACTGGAGCAGTTTCATGAGGTCGGGGGTCGGAGGTTGCGCCTTACAGAGGTAATCTGCTATTGCTCCTATCGCCAGGGATTGGATTGCTAGATGCCTTCAACCTCGAGGAACTGGTGAATGATCTGTCTGCCTGCCGAAGCAAAGCCGCTCGCACGGCCGGTGCGCGGCGTAGTATGGATAGAGTCGACAACATCGTCTGTATTGTATGAGGAAGAGGATACAGTAGAGTGATGTTGGTCCACGAAATAGGGCTTAATTGGATTGGATAAGTTTGAGCCCTTGAATGTAGATAGGTATACCTGTGCGCAGCAGAACGGTAGCAGGGTGTGTCCTCTGAGGTCGATTGTGATGTCGTCTGAAGTGAGTTGCGGGTGAAACGAGGACAGGTACCTACCTAACTACCTTACCTACCAGGTCCTATAAAATGCACTGCCAGAGAGTTTTGACCAGTCGTCAATGGCTGGCAGGCTTGTATCTCCGTTTCATCATCCGCGTCACATTAAAGTTGCACGGCATTACGTGCATCGCGACTTACTGCGGTAGTAGACCCCCTTGTTGTGAGCCTACGTCTCAACCCAGGTTGAGATGGACGTCATCATCAGTCCTTTATAGTTTGTCATGACGCGCGCGATTGGGTACCTCAGTCAAGACGGTGCAGTGTGCGAGAAAGTTGACTGGAAATGACTCGACGGTCAACTATGCTGTCTCTGGATCCATGTTGGGAATTTGGTATCCCTGATGTTGCTGGTGACACTGAGGCGTTCAGATGAATGCAAGTTGCTCGGAACTTGAAGTAAATACAGTGTATATCAGTCGGTCAATGAGTCTCTCTGATTGGCTCGTTACCGTCAACGTGCGGTAGTACTACCTACCAGTCAAGGACTCGAGTATTCCACTGACGGAGGGGTCCTGCAGAGTATGGCGAGAGATTGGTTTGGTACCAGTCGTTGGTTTCAAGTTCGACATGTTGCTCGCTAGATATAACCGTACCATCGTATCTCTTTCTATATATATATCATCTCGTAATGGGTTGAATGGGCCCAATTAGGGACCTTCAATCCAAAAGCGAAAGGAGCTCCAACGGCCATTCTTGTACCTAGAGAAATCCCCTCTCTTAGTACCACAAGCCGTTGGCCCGTGATCTACTGGCGTGAAGGGCATGCCGGCGTGGCGAAACGTCCCATAGGGGTTTGCCACTGGTATCTTGTATAGCCAAGCCTCGCTGGCATTTACCACCACAGGCAGATCCGACAGAAGAGACCGCCGCGGCGCACCGTTTCACAGCGAGCGCATGTCGTTTTCTGCCTGTCCTCGAAGGCGTCATCCCCGACCTGAGAATTTCAGAACACAGTGCGGCCAAATAGTCTGATCCCGTTCTTCAAGCTGTGCCTCTCTTGGGCCAGTAGTAGTACCCCGGCTACCAATCATCACCCCAGCCATCCTCCTTCGTCTTCTTAGGCGGGTTTGCAACGGGGGTTTTCTTCATCGCGCTTGTGCCGATACTGCTACTGCCAGACTTGGAAGAAGAATCGGCAGACAACCCGAAACTATCCCAGAAATCTTTCCTTTCGGGAGCAGGTTGTGCGGCTTTCCGCGAAGAGGCTGCCGCTGCCCTCTCGTCCTGGCCTTCAATGAACTTGTTGAACGATTCGGCAGCCCCTTTGGCGCCGCTTTGGATGCCGGAGCTCGCTGCGAGGGCTGCGGTGCGGGCTTGAGCGGCAAGATCGGATGCCGCGAGCTGTAGAACATCGTCAGTTTCCAGCGGTCATTGACAAAGCGCAACAAACAGTGTCAAACATCAACTGCACAACACAACAAATAGTAAATCACATACATTCTTCGCCGTAGGTTGGATATACGACTCGTTCACCACTTTAGCCTGCTTTGTTACAGCGGCACTGAACCAGCCAAACCCTTTTGTCAAGGCACCCACAGGATCCTTGGAGAACTCGTCTGCACTAGGCAAGCCAGTCTGCGACGACCGCGGTTGTGACTCTGGAGCGGGCGTACTCCCGAATCCGCTATACTTCCCACCCTGGCTAGGCGGCAAATGATCAGGTTTGGAAGCATTAGCTTCACCCATTCTTGCAAAGTATGCCTCGTTCTGGGCCTTTTGTTCCGCTGTGATTTTGTTGCCCGTTGCCGCCGGAGAGGCAGTACGACTCGTCGCAGAACCGGGACCGCCGCTAGTACTGTTCTTCACAGCCACCGGAGTATTCGACCGACTGGCCTGTTTCTCAAGCAAAGCCTGCCTCTCCTTCAGGAACGTGGCTTTATCAAATTCTCGCTCCTCCACCTGTGCCGTAAGGCGTTCTTTCCACTCCTCGCCGATCTCGCTGTCGTACCGTTCTTTGATGGTCGCTTCGTCAAAGGGGATCGCCGCGTTCTTGTTGTAAAAGTCCTGCCATGCCTTGTTCCCGCCGTATTGCATTCGGAGAATCTCGTTCTGCTTGAACGCGTCCATTGAGACAGACCGCACGAACGACACGTGTACTCCGAGGCCTCGGTGTACGCCTGCGCATTGGAGGCAGATGAACGTTGAGAATTTGGGGGACGCCTGTATAGATACGAAAAAAAGAGTTAGAGTCGTTCTTGTAGAGGGGTTTTGAAACGCACCCATTGTGGTGATGGCGCACCGCAGTCGCAGCAGCGGTCGTTGCCTGATCCTTCTTTCTTTGAGAGTTGCGCCAGCTATAGATATAAAATCCATCAAGGTTAGCGGTCAGTCAATTTGATGTTCGTATGGGTTCAAGTTGCGGATCGAATAGCAGTGGTGGCAGGGTGCCCGTGGCTAATCGATTACCTTGCTCCTGGTCTCGGGATCGACCTCCCACATCGCCTTGGAAGTCATCTTGTTCTACTGGCGCGTCGTGATTGTCGGTTGCGATGTCGAGTCTGTGTCAGTGGTTTGCGGACGAGGGAAAGGGATTCGCGTGCTCGGTTGCTCAATTTCCCTTTAGGTGCGGTTCATGACAGCGGGCGCATGCTGGATAAGAGTAACGAGTGAGATAGTAATTTCTGTATGAAATGGACACGTTCCAACACTCGAGTAAATTTCAGCAGGCGTTACTTTGAGCGAGCGGGTCTTGCTAATAATAAAGCTGTTATACGTTGTATCTGGAGTTGAATGTTGTGGTTCGTGATACTACATTAATAAATAAAGTACATGTGTCAGTCAGCGTGGGCGGGTCCCTTTCTCCTCCCCCCTGGGCCAAGCAGGTCGTCGTCCACCTCCGACGTTTTGACAACTCTATCCATTTTACTTCTATACAAACCCTCCTCGCAGCTCTTGAATGAGTGCTTTCTCTCGTGGACCGGTAACCTTCTCGAAACGGTCGACGCTCATCACGAACGTACCGCGGCCGCCGGTCATGCTGCGCAGATGCTTTAGGTAACCTACCATCTCTTTCAGGGGCACTCTTGCTTTCAGTGTTCTCTGAAGGTTTACTCTCTGGTGATTCTCCCCAGACCGAGAAGAACCGGAT
Organism: Exophiala dermatitidis NIH/UT8656; assembly: GCF_000230625.1. Classification (NCBI taxonomy): domain Eukaryota; kingdom Fungi; phylum Ascomycota; class Eurotiomycetes; order Chaetothyriales; family Herpotrichiellaceae; genus Exophiala; species Exophiala dermatitidis. The sequence continues at coordinate 954,672 of NW_008751652.1, forward strand.
TCAAATGGGTCTTTTGGAGCATATATCTTGCTGACATCGATTCTTTTGTTGTTGTCGTCTCCGGACATGTCCTGACCATCGTCATGATCTCCTAGCGACAAAATCTGGCCTCCGCGGCTGGACGATATGTCCTGGATGACATTGCCTAGACTTGCCTCGTCGACGCTGATATCGACGTTCATCACCGGCTCCATCAATATCGACGGTGCGTCCTTGGTCGCCTCCTTGAACGCAGCACTCGTGGCAAGTCGGGCCGCAGAGGTGAGTGATGCATAGGTTGTTTCAGATCCAAAAATGTGTTCCTCTGGGCGCAGGGTGAGTGTGACTTTGGTGTTACGCATCGGATAAGAATATGATGGACCACGGCTCAGCGCGGCTAGTGCACCGTTGAGATAGGCCGTCTGGATCTCTGGCAGGGTCAAATTGGCTGGCAAGGCCGCATCGTCGGGCCCAATAGGCCGTCCCTTTTCATCCAACGTAGGTGTTTCGATAACGATCACGTTGCCGTCTTGTTCATAGCGATAAGCATCGTCGGAATCAGACAGAGGTTGTTCGATATCGTCCCGCAACGGCTCAACCTGCGCTGTACAGCCCGCTTTTCCTTTCGTGGCCGCACGATCACCCTCCAAAACCTTGGTGATTGCGGTTGATGCTTTGGGTAGGGTCTCACGGTAGCCAATGGCGATCTTACCCATCCGTGCTTTCGCTTTTAAATCATTGACGAGCCGGTCGGCCGCAATTTCGAGGTGCAGTTCACCCATTCCGCTGATCTGGGTCTGACCAGTATCTTCGTCTTGAGACACTTGAAGGCTAGGATCTTCTCGCAATAGTAAGGCCAGCTTCTCATGCATGTCTTTCTCCTCTCTCAGGCTATTAGGCTCCAAGGCTGCGAAGAATACCGGTGGAGGAACCTTTATGGGCCTCAACTGGAGCTTGTTCAGTGGTTCCGGCGGCGTAGCTTTGTTCCCAGAATAGGAAATCAAAGTGTCTCCAGTTCGGGCATACTTTGAGCCTGCAATCACCCCGATCTCGCCGGCATGGAGGGTCTGTACAGGGACCGACTCGTTCGCGTACATTCGAAGAAGAGTGGTCGCGCGTTCCGAGTTTTGCAGGTTCGTATTGTATAGAAGAGCATTGCGGTCTATCGAGCCTGAATATACCCGAATATAGACTAGGACGCCCTTACGTGGATCATTGACCACTTTGAAAGCAAGCGCACAGCCTTGGAGAGCATTGCCGATGGCCGCCGGCGGTAGAGCTTGCCCCTTTTTCTTGGCCTTTGCTGCACTGTCGGCGTTGGTGAGGAACGTCAAGTCGCCTTTGATCAACTGGGACAGCCCTCCTGAACTGGAGCCCAAACTGATATCTGGATCAGGTCTTTCCAGAGGACTGGGTAAGAGGTTAGTGACAGCATCCAACAGTGGCTGAACCCCAATGTTGCGAAAACTCGCACCAGCAAAGACGGGAATGATCGTGCTATTTGGTGCCAAAAGACAGCGCCGTAGACTGTCCAGTAATTGTGCAGGAGTAATGTTCAAATGGTCCTCTTCGGCTTCAAAGAACGCTTCCACTAGCTGATCATCGTGCTCACTCAAGAGTTCGACCAAAGCCGCCCTAGCTTGTCGTAGTTCCTGGGCCAACTCCGGATGCTCCTGTTCCAGACGAGATAGACGATATCGTCGGATCTCCTTCCCATCTCCGCCACTTTCATATAGCAGTCCTTCCAGGTTGATGACATCGCCAACGCCTGTGAATCTGCCTTTCCCACCTTCAAACCACGGGATTTGGCAGACGGCAGGCCAGCCACCCAGGCGTGAGCCAATCTCGCGTACGGTTCGGCCGAAAGCAGCACCGTCCCGGTCGAGCTTGTTGATGTACACTATCCTCGGGATCTTCCATTCCGCAGCCTGTGCCCAAACTTGCTCAGTTTGAGCCTCGACCCCGGCCACACCGTCGAGAATGCAAACTGCGCCGTCCAGGATTCGAAGTGAACGGCGGACTTCAAAAGTAAAGTCCGCGTGCCCAGGCGTGTCGATTAGGTTGATGTTGTGGGAAAACCGTGATCGCGGCTGACTGTCTGGGACTTTGGCCACAAGATCTTCTGGATTGGAATCTAGGCCAGCCAGTGGCGGAGGCCATTCAAAAGTAATGGCTGCAGATTGGATAGTGATCCCTCTAGCTCGCTCCGCGGGCAAAAAGTCGGTGACAGTTGAACCTTCATCAACATCGCCAATCCTTCGAGTGTGGCCGCTGTAATAGAGCATGCGCTCGGTAGTGGTCGTCTTGCCAGCATCAATATGGGCTATTATGCCAATGTTCCTCGTCCTTGACCCATCTGGGGCCTTTGAAGCAGCCGTCGCGACCGCAACCGCCGAGTGTCGGCATGATGAACGAAAGCCTCGAAACGATGCATGAAGCCCTGCCGGAAGTTTTGACTGGGCTGAAATTAAACGACATATGGGAGTGGAGAGTGAGAACGCCCGACCATATACGGCTACCATCCCCTGAACAGTAATCCACCAGATGATTAAATTGCTTTTTCGAGTTAATACCCAGACAAGACCGAAATGCTAAACAGGAGAAAATGAGCGACTGATTGGAACATGTGGTTTGAAAAAACAAACTGGAAAGATACAGCAAATATGGCAAAAGTGAAGCGGTTGCGCCCGGTGTTACGATGTAAAAAAAAATTGTCTGTGGTCTGACAAAGCGGCGCCACTTATATTTGCGAGCCTGATCCGCAGCCTCGGGGTCAGACAGTACTTATTCTGAGCTGCGAGATTACATAATCTGCCAAGGCTGGAGAAGCGTCTCCGGGCGCGAAGTTGGCGGAGGCTCCGATGATGCTCAGGCTGTGCTAAACAACCTCGCTGCGACCGAACCTCTGATCCGTCAACCACAGCAGCATCCTCTCCGAGAAGGTCTGACCGTCTCGCCGTGAAGTGCAACTCGACCTGAAACGACTACATTGGTGCTGTTCCGCCCTTACTGCCTCCCATCACTACAGAACCCCGGCAGGATGTGCCCTTCCCCCGCATAATCGACCTATTCCGCCATTCCCTCCCCTCGGACGCTGAATCTCCCTGTTCACGATGGACTACTCTGCGGTATCGACCGAAGCCGACGCGCTTCATGGCTCATCCCCATGGGGCTCGTCTTCTCCGCGAGCAGACCGAGGATTCCCTACTCCCACCGCCGAGTCCCCAGAATCACCTGCTCCGGTTCGAGGACATTCATATAACCAGTCGCAAGATAGCATTCCTGAAAGTCCCTATTTATCTCAGCCGAGTAACTCCATCCAGGGACAGGGAGCAGAAGTCTCACAGCCTCAACAAGGCTCCGGATCATCCGAGCAGGGCCAAGAAGCTCAGCAGGACGCCCAGGCCCCTGGAAATATCCAACGGAACGCTGGGCAACCTCAGCAGCGGCCGGGCACGGCGGCCAGATACCATAATACAAAGCAACAGAGACCGGTGCCCCAATATAAATTACAGGCCAAGGTGACAGCCCTGGAAAGGATTGGGCGCAAAGATCCCGTCATTAGGTTTGACGTCTATGTAAGCGAGCCGATACCCCTTCCTTGGGCACATATGCTGACAGCTGCTGCAGACAAATCTGCCCAAGTTCCGCACAACCCAGTTTCGCGATGTTCGTCGAACTCATTCCGAGTTTGTCAAGCTCGCGGACCATTTAATCTCGTCAAACCCAGAAGCACTTGTGCCTGCCGTGCCTCCTGCCATCACATCAGCTGGTGCAGGGACCGATGAAGATGAGGCTAGAGTCAAGGCGTCGATCCAAAGATGGTTGAATGTCGTCTGCAGCAATGACGTACTTATGCGCGATGAAGAAATGGTCTTCTTCGTTGAAAGCGACTTCGGATACTCGCCAGTGGTGAGGATGAAGCAGCCTGCCACAGGGGTCAGACGGAAGGTTTTAAAGCAGTTTGCCCCTCCACCAGATGACACGCCGGAGCTCCAACAGGCTCGGCCAGTTGTCAAGATGTTTTATCTGGGCACGTTAGATGCGAGCCAGAAGCTGGAAAAGGTGGTCAAAGCTAGAAGAGGTATGTTTCTCTCCCACCTTCAACAAGGGGCGCCAGTACTAATGATAAAACAGCACTCGGCCTTGCCGAATCATCATTAGGCGAGAAAATGGGCCAGATGCATGTGCAGGAGACGCACCCAGGTCTTTCTACAGCATACCGCAAGCTCGGACGCATCATCCAGACATGTGGCGATTACCATGCCGCACAGGGCACGGCCGAAGCGACCACTTTGGGCGACGCCCTGGCCTATCACTCCTCCGATGCATTTATTGTCAAGGAAACATTGACGAATCGACATATTCTGTTGCGAGAGCTGCTCCAAGCCGAGTCATCTCGTCGCAGCAAGGAGAATGCAGTGCAGCGGCTTAAAAGCAGCTCCAATGTCCGTCGAGACAAGGTGGATGAAGCGATCTCGGCGCTAGACGAGGCCATCAGCCAGGAAACGTATCTTCGTTCCAAGACGCAGCGGGTGACGGCCAATCTGCTGCTCGAGAAGCGAAGATGGTTCGAGCGCACCTCCAACGAGTTCTTGTTCTCGCTTCGCGAATATGTCTTGCGCCAGATCGAGGCGGAGCGTCGCACGCTGGCAACGCTCGAGTCGGTCCGACCAGACATCCGCGCCATCGACGCCTCAGGCGGCCTGAGCAGACTGGGACGCGAGAATCATCCTACCGTCCGCAGAGTCAGTCTTGCCAGCAGCCAGAGCTCCAAGGGTGATGCTTGGAGTGGTGTGCCTAGAGCCCGCGACTCCATGACTCGCAGCATGAGCGGCAGTTTCGGTGGTCCAGGCGCCGCCATCCCAGAGGTCGCTGATGACGGCAGTATTAATGGAGACGGGTCCCTGCGTGGAGCTGCGGGTGCTGCTGGTCGACCGCGCAGTGCCACTGGTACCGCAAGCTTGGAGCGCGTTCAAGAGGACGAAGGTGACGACCGCGTCGATGCTAAGAACGCGGCGAGTCGGCTGGCCCAAAGCACTTTTTAAAAACAGTATCTTCTCTCCCCCCTCTAAACCCTCCTGTTTTGGTCTGCAATGATTACTACGACCAAAACACAGATTAACCAGCCCAGGCAGGTGGCACAGTCAAGGCGGGAGTGAGTGTAGCACACAGCAAGGAGAAAAGCAAGCGAGAGGGAGGGGAGAGACACCACTGCAGTGTTTCTTGGACATTGAACATAGAAATTATTGGCATAGCATCACTTACCCTATCGACGAACTCGAAACTGGAATCCTCGAGGACGTCTGCTTTTCCTTTTCCTTTTCCCTTTTCCCTTTTCCCTTTTCCCTTTTCCCTTTTCCCTTTTCCCTTTTCCCTTTTCCCTTTTCCCTTTTCCCTTTTCCCTTTTCCCTTTTCCCTATGTATCCAAGCTCATATTAGCATGGCACACCCCAGTCAGTGTCCACTATTTACTGTCGCACCAGTCCTATGTGCCGTCTAGTCACTGCTGCATAGGTAGGTACCTAAGATACCTTATGGAACATAACATTCAATGGATGGGGCAAAAGAAAGCCACTGCAAGCCGCTGTTGGCCTAGATGCCCGGGGGGACCTATATCTTCCTATGATATTACATCCTCTCCTCTTTACAACTCTACAATTTTTACACGAGCACCAATTAGATAGTACCAGTACCCACAGCACCGATCATCGCGATCAACCCGTTTTTTCCATGTGCAACTTTTTTTTCATTATTAGTACTATGAACTTTTTTGTGATGCGAAGTCAAGTCTGTCTGGCAGGGCAGTCTGTGCTTGATAAAGAACAGACTTGGAGAGAGCATCTGCCGCGAGTTAACCATGACGGTCCACCTTCTCATTCTTCTTGTCTTGCCAGACTGTAGACAAGACATCACATCACAAATGCAACGCGCAAAGACAAGATGAACACGCAAACAAAACAAGCACCATCCATTACCCAGGCTTCTCTGCTGCTCTGTACTGCGGCGAAGAACAAAGGACCAGAAGAGCGTGATGGACGGCCAATCACTGTGCAACAACTAGCCAACCATGCCCTGCCCAATCTGTTTCCTGTCCCTGCTCTGCCAACTGCCAATTTTGCTTACTTCCTGCATCTGTACGCCAGAATCATGTACCAATGCAGTTGTGTTGTCATGGCAATTGGCACAGCAGCAGTCTCAGAGCCTCAACTCAGAGACCCGAACCAAGGCATCTCATCATACTCCCCAACTTCTCATTCTCAAGTTCATCCCCAAAGTTGAACGACTTTGGAATGCCGTCATCATCGTCAGCGTCAGTGTCCTCTTTCTCTCTTTCTTTTCCTTTTCCTTTGTCTAGCTTCTGCTGTGCCTGCTGAGCCTGCTTCAGCTGTGCAGACAACTTTCGCTCGTGGCCAATAGGATTCGGAAGTTTGGCATTTGCATTGTTGGCATTTGCAGTGGAAACAGTGTTGGCGTAAGGACCCCACATGGCGCGGGAGTTGGCAGCTGCATTGGGAGATGCAATTGGCACGGCTCCTGTTCCTGAAAGCGCAGGATAAACGTTATTGTCAGGAGTGTTGTTGGAATTGTTGCTGCCAACAACGACAAAGCTGCTGCTGGCGCTATGGTTGCTGTTGCTATAGCCGTAGCCGGTGCTGGCCCAGCCGCGAAATCCAGGGTTGGGGTTGTTAGCGTAGGCGTTGTAACCGTTGTAACCGTTGTTGCTGACTGTGCCAGTGGTGCCGCCACCGGTGTTGTTGTATCCCTGAAGAGACGCCTGGCTCGATCCGTCACTGGCAATTCGTTGCTGAGAAGAAGAAGAACTAGTCACAGGTGTGCCATCGCCCATGCGGGGACTTGGTCGACGACTTCCAATGGGGCCGTAGGGGTTCTGGCCCTGGTTCTGGTTTTGAGTTCTACCAGTTGCTGCTGCTCCTTCGTAGCCAGCAGGGACAATAATGGTCGGAGAACGCTTGGGAACGGAAAGTTTGGTGTTGGAATTACCACTGGGATTGAGATTAGTATTTGCGGTGCCTTGGAACTGCAGCTTCCGAATAGTAGCTTGCAGAACATCTCTCTCAAACAAGAAAGCTTCGCGCTCCTTGGTCAAGGCATCGAGACGTGCCAGGAGCTGCATCTTCTCATTCTGGTAAGACTCAATGGTGTCGACGAATGCTTGCTTTTCACGCTGCGACGAATGAATCAGGTTGCGGAGGAAGTCGTTGTCAGCTTGGAGAGGCTGGATGACGGCATGTTCAACTTGTGCTTGTGCCTGAGCCAGAGCTTGCGCTTGGAGTTGTTGGGCCTGGCCTATCTCGAGGAAAGACGATGGGCTCGACCCGCTACCGCCGCTGACATGGATGGGAGTCTCCATTCGAGAAGCTGCGCCGCTTGGGATGCGTGCGTGACCTTGATTGTGTCCGTGTCCGTGACCGTGACCATGACCTTGAGCCTCTGCACGGTTGGTAATGGCAAGCTTGTTCAATGCTCGTTCAAGAGATCTTCCTGCCTTGGCTGGTTCACCTGGGATGACTTGACGAGGCGCACCGGTGTAGTGACCAGTGTCGTAATGTGCGTAGAGACATTCGTCGTCGGTAAAGCGACATTCGCCTTTCTCCCACCACCAGAAGCAGGTGAGATGCTTGACAGATCGACGGGTTGGATCGAGTGGATTGGGGCTGAGGTTGCCGCCGCCCTGACCGTGGGTCACGCCATGACCGTTGTCACCGTCGTCACCAAGGAGAGGGAATGGCGAAGTGGCGCGTGAGTTGGGTTGAGTACGAGGCTGCGATTGAGTGCCAGGACCGGTCTCAAACTGCGACTCTCCTTCGTCGGGAGTGCGGACGATGATGGGGACAGATGCGGATCGGTGGGACTCGCCACCTTTGCGACCGACATGTTGTTCGTTTCGTCGAGACCGACGGGACGGGGTCGGGGTCTGCTGGCCTTGAACTTGAATCACTGGCTTATTGCCCATGTTGTTGTTTCCTTTGCCTTCTCCTTCGCCAGACACGCTGCTGGGATAGGCTGGGAAGGACTGCTGAAGTGGGCTGCGAACAATGGGGTTGCTGCTATGGCGATTGTTGCCAGCGTAGTATGGATGTGCTCGTGGATGGTGCATGCGCCTAGGGTGAGGACGAAGTCGAGACATGGCTAGGCCACCGCCGCCTGACGATGGACGGAAGTGCTTTGGCTCAGTGGGCGCCTTGAGCGGCGGGCCACTGCCAGTGGAGGGATTGTTCTCCGACATGGCGCGAGAGTATCAGAATAGAACAATAATATACCTGCTCTTCTCCGCTCGGACAAGGAGGAGTGGTAGTAGGAGGGATACCAAGGCGCGGTACAAGGAGGAATGGTGGTAGGAGATATACCAAGGCGCGGTACAAGAAGGATGAGCAGGGTGAGAAGGGTGAGAAGGGTGGTGGGTGGTGGGTGGTGAGAAGAAGAGAGGAGACGCGGATAGGAGGGAGGATAGAAGAGGTGTGGAAGAGGTGTGGTCGCGCTCATGGGTCTGGACATCTAACGGAACGATGAGGTGGAAGTGAGAGATGGTGAGGTAGAACAGATTCAAATTCACTTCACTTTCATGGATGCGATTGAGATAGAGTGACGCCGTCGCTGAACACAGGGGCACAACAATTTCGAACACAGGGGCACGACAATTGAACTTGTTCACCAACCTTATATCTTGATTTATTGCGTCTCGTTTGCTTCGTGTGGAAGAACAAGAAAGGACTTCATTCATCTCTCATCTCTCATCATGCTTTAGCTTGTACGACATCGATCAAGCGAGAAAGCTGTCGCCTTTGTTCCGCTTAACACTTAACAGACAGACCCAGGCCGTCTATCCATCCCTCTGTTTCCCGTTGCTCGAGCTCATTTTGGACCTGGGACTGAATTCGTCCCATCTCTCAGCCCCGTCGTCCGGCAGAACAAACCATGGTGCCTTTTCCTTCAAAAAAATGTGTGCTCCTATTGACGGCATCGCCGTCCCGCTCCCGCCGAGCTCCATGGTGCCCAAGGTCATTGCGATCCTGTCGCTTTCCTCATAATACCGCATCGACATGCTGGAGCCGCATTGCTTGCAGAACCCGCGCTCGGCAATCTCGCTGCGCTTCCACAGGTCCGGGGGCTGATGAGTCCATTGCAGCTCTTCGAGGGGAAAGTCTGCAAACACCAGGAATGCGCTGCCTGCTATCTTTTGGCATGTGCCGCAGTGGCAGGCGCTGACGCCGAGCGGCTGCGCGGCGGTTTGGTATTGAACGCGCCCGCAAGCGCAACTACCTTTGATCATTTTGACTTGGTAGACTCAGGCTATGCAACTGGACCACTCTGGATGTGTTAATGGCCAGTGTACATCAACATGATGTTGCAGTGGCAGAAGCAGAGGTGGGTTGAAGGGGCTGAAGAGAATCATGACTGACATCAGTGCCAAGTGTTGGGTTGCGTTACAGCCTCGTCAATTCCTGGCAACAGCTTGAAATTGAATGCGGAGCCTGAGGTTCTTTTATCATTCTGCTTCAGCCTTGTCTACGCCAGATACAGGACTCGGATCATACCGATCGATTTTACCCTCATAATTGCACATCAGAGTACGCGGCCCCCTGCAGCCAATAATCAGGTGAGTCTATTTGTCGTATATTGCTGGCAACCATATGAAGGGGTTACTGGTCAAGCACTCCTTATTTTGAAATGGCCGCGAATGGCCTGATAAAATAATACACTGTGTTGTGCCTGCTGAAAACATCATGAGACATCGCTAGCCGATACCAAAAAATCATGACCTCCAGGACGGTATCACTCCTCCTGCACCAAGGCGGCATGACCTTTGATCAGGCCAAGAGAACGCGCCTCAGCTTCCACAATGTCCGGAAGTTCCTCCTCGATATTGCGCTCCGTGGGCTTCCATCCTAACAGCTTCTTTGCCCGAATGGAGATGCCTCTTGAGTTGGTGCCAATCGCATACCTCGCGTTCGGCATTAACCTATCAGCTTCATCTGGACTGAGGCTTTCCACCTCGGAGTCTGGCAGAAGACCCTTTTTATGCGCAATCTCGGCAATCCTCTGGATCACTTCACCCCAGACAAACAACCCATCTTCAGCGAGGTAATACCCTTGCTCATTCCAGGTTGCTGGGGGTCCTCCGTTGACGGCGGCCTCGCCGAGCAAGAGGTACAACTTTGAGAGATCCTGGACATGGATGTAATGCCAAACATTGTGCCCCTTGCCAATCTGGAAAGCCTTCTTGCGCTTCAAAAATGCTTCGGTGGCCTTGTACACCTGCAGCGAGCGAGTGTTGTCTGGTCCGCGGCCAGGGCCGTAAATGGTTGGAGGACAGACAATGGCCGTCCGAACCTTGTCAGAGTACGAGGCCAGAACAATCTTATCGACATTGCGATGAGCCGCTTCATCTGGGTGTGACAGGAGCTCCTGGACGTGGTCCCAGTCATCAAAGACCTTGTCGAGCCGATTGCCATAATCTGCCAGTGCTATTGTTTCAGTACCCAGAATCAGCGTACCGGACGTGTGGATCCAGTACCCAGGTCCATCCCCGTTTCGACGGGCTAGTCCTCTGGCAATGGCCTGGGCTGAAGGCTCATGGTCACAGTTTGCGAAATGGTAGACAATGTCGGCGTTGGCTGCTGCCTCCTCAATGGTCTCTACGGCATCGAGATCACCGTAGATGAGCCGTACTTTGGGATATGCTGCGGCCACCTTGGCGCCCTTGTCACTGTTTCTTACGAGGCATGTGATCTCCCAGTCTGAATGTTGCTGGGACACCAGATACAGGAAATCGCCGCCAATATAACCGGTTGAGCCGGTGCTATAAGATAGGCAAGTCAGTACATGGCAACTGGTAGGACAATCGGGAATGACGCACATGAATAGTTTGGGCGCCATGCTGGCACTTCCACGCTTATCCTTTATGTTTGGTGTGACCGATGCGGACTTGATCGCGGGACTGGAACCTGAAAAAAGTCAATGGTCGGATACCACAGACTGGCTATATACTATGAGAAAGTGATGAGGTGCTGCTGTAGATTACAAATGCAGATGGTTGCGAGCACTCGAGGAAGCATCGAGTGAGGGTTGATTATGTGATGTAATCCGGGCATCGTCATTACACCGTTAGTAGTGCCTAGCAGTACCTAGTGCCCCGTAGTTCCAAGGTTAGCACTACTAGTACCGTATTAACGGTCCCTCCTGCCAGCACGTGACCGCGTCGCGGGTCAGCGCAATTCGCGGAGCATCAAAGTTTCTGACCCTCGAACTTCAGGCTGGCATTTGGCATCGTGATACTGCACCGCAGCCTACAAGTTGAAGTTGGACATCAGCACTGGCACCGTCAGCCCAAGTTATCGGTACCAATCCTGAGGCTGCACGCATGCCGATTGCCCCTTGACGCCAACTATCGGTAAAGGCCGCTTCTAACTTCCCTGGCGCTATACATTCTTCGCGTCCAATGTATCACAATACCCCATGATCCACACGACGACCAGAATCACCATCCTCTTCCTAAAGCCCAAGCTCTGGCATATAGGAGATGCCCCCTCCGGCTGGATCCAAGAGAAAGCGAGGAGACAGAACATATTCAGATGACCAGCAATATTCCCGTCCTTCACCACATCGACCTGGGAGCCTGAACCTCGCCCATCAGGCATCCTTTCAAGGTTCAGGAAATGACCGTGACTATAATCAGTCGCGCGGCAGGGGCGGCAGACGGTATAGCAGAGGAGGTCGAGGCGGCGGCTTTTCGTCCAGCCCCGTTGCTAACCCTAGTGAGGCCGTCGCACCTCCTTTGAAGACGCCTTCTGCGGACCCAGAACCCAGTAACACAAACGGCACAATGGCCGTCGATATGGAATCCGATCCCCTGCCCGTCGAACTATCAAGTCCTCCGGAACCTCAGCCGTACAATTACACCTATTTTACGAAGGAAGTCTGCTCCTCGTGGGAGACGGGAGGCAGGGCGGATGTGCTGCGCCAGAGTCTGGAAGCATTGCAAGATGAAAGCACAGCTACCTTGGACGCCATCATGCAGGAGCTGATACAGTCCGTTGTTTTTGGGAGGGTTCAACCGTCGGACGCTGGTGACTTGATCAAAGAGGTCCTCCAGAATGAAGATACGAGCGGTGGGGGTCTTCAATCTCCACCCTCTGCAACACCAGCACAGGCTGCATTGCTTGATTCAATTTGCGTCTTCTTCGAAGGAAACACGACCATTCCGGTTGATCGCTTATCAGTTTTTCTTGCGACAACTGGGATCTCACCCGACTTACTACGGCTCGAACTCGATGCACCTTTGCTCGAAAAGTTGGACTTGATCCGGAACACATTCAATCGGATGGGCATCAGAAAACAAACCAACCTCCTGTATCGGCAGGCTAACTTCAACCTGATGCGGGAAGAGTCCGAAGGCTTCGCGAAGCTGATGACCGAGTTGTTCACAACTAGTGGCAACGAGCCTCCTACTGCGGAGGTGGTGGAGGACACGGTTGAAAAGGTCAAGGCAATGATTGGGGCTTTTGACCTTGATGTTGGCCGGAGCTTGGACGTTGTGCTCGATGTGTTTGGCGCAGTTCTCGTCAAACAATTTCGCTTCTTTGTCAAATTTCTCCGTGCCAGTCCTTGGTGGCCACGATCGCCAGGCCTGGATAAGCCCGGCGCGACTGGGCGGGGGCTGCCTTTGTGGGCGCTTCCCGGCTCTTCAGAGTGGCATCTTACTGAGGAGCAGAAGCTTCTAGTGGAAAGAGAGACGGAGGCTCGCGATGGTGACTTTTGGCCTCGCGCGCGGGAGCAGGGCCTGCAGGCGTTTTATCTCCTCGGCAGGACGCAAGTTCCGCAGGACCAACTGGATCGTGCGTCTTCGGCAGGGGACGAGATGACAACGCAATGGATCAAAGAGACGGGCACTCTCCCTGCGAGTGGAAATCGCGATGCTGCACAGCTGCTAGGATTCAAGCTCAGGTTCTACTCCTCATCTCCGGCACGGGATGAGACGGACGTGCTGCCCGACCATCTTATTTACCTTGCCGCACTTCTGATCAAGATTGGCTTCATCTCACTAAAAGACCTCTATGCTCATATATGGAGAACCGACGAAGAGATGGAGGAGCTCAAGCAACAGAAAATCAAAGAGAAAGCTGAAAGAGAGCGAGCCGCCCGGCCAGGTGCAGGCGCTAAGAACGCGCTGCTGATGGCGGGTGCTTTGGCTGATGATACCCTGCCTGTTCCGTCTCGCTTAAAAGAGTCAACCACCCGCGCCAGCACACCCTCGAAAGAAGTCGAGGCCCAGAAGCCCGCCATCAAAGATACAGCTGAACCCGCGGATCAAAAAGTGCTACTCTTAAAGAGCTTGCTCGCCATCGGGGCTCTGCCAGAGGCCCTTTTCATCCTCGGCAAGTTTCCGTGGTTGATCGATCTCTTCCCTGAATTGCCAGAGTACGTCCACCGGATCTTGCATCACTGCCTAAGTAAGGCATACAGTGATGTGAGGCCTCTTCAGGACCGCCCAAGTCTCCGTGAACAGAAACCGGCATACCAAACCGACCTACCAGGCCTCCAGAAAGGCCAGGTCAAGATTGTTGCCACTCCTGAACGAAAAGTATTGCGTTGGGCATTGCTCGACAGGAACGACAGCACAGATGGTACTGATTATCGCTTCTATTGGGACGAATGGAATGATAACATACCAGTGTGTCAGACGGTTGATGATGTCTTCACCGTGTGCGAGACTCTCCTGCCTCTTGTTGGGGTCAAGATTGGCCAAGATCCTGTACTTCTTCTGAAGATTGCCCGCATTGGAAAGCATAGTCTACAGACTGACAAGACGGAGTCCAACCGGTCACGCTGGTTAGACCTGAGTAAGCGGGTGCTTCTACCAGCCCTTAGCTTGACCAAGTCCAATGCTGGAGTTGTGAACGAGGTCTTTGAAATGATCAGCCACTTCTCGGTCCACGTCCGCTACCTGATGTACTTGGAGTGGTTGTCTGGAAAAACATCCCGCAATCCCGACGTCAAGGCAGCATTTGACCAGGCCAAGGCTGAGACGAAGGACATTCTCAAACGCATCTCAAATACCAACGTACGACTCATGGCTCGGGCCTTGGCCAAGGTCGCCTTTGCAAATCCTCACGTTGTCATCACGACTGCCCTGACGCAGATTGAAGTCTATGATAGTATTGCTGAGGTCTTCGTCGAAGGCGCACGTTACTTTACCGACCTTGGCTATGATGTTCTCACATGGGCAATTGTAAGTTCAATGGCGAAGGCGGGTCGAAGCCGTACCCAAGAGGGCGGTATTTTCACCAGCCGGTGGCTTTCGGCGTTGGCGCACTTTGCCGGCAAGATCTACAAGCGGTACGGCATGATGCGCCCTGGCCCCATCTTGCAATATGTCTTCCAGCAACTCGAACAAGGGAACACAACGGACTTGAAAATGCTGGAGCAAATTGTTGTCTCCATGGCAGGTATTGCAACCGATACAAGCTACAATGACACACAACTGCAGGCTATGGGAGGCGGTCCGTTACTCCAATCGCAAACGATATTGCAGCTCCTCGATCGGCGACACGACTCCAGAAAGACCTCTGAGCGGTTGATGAGATCCTTGCAGGAAACCGGCCTAGCTGCCAAATTCCTGATATCAATGGCTCAACAGCGGCAAGCTTGTGTTTTCGAGGCAGGCGATGTGCCCCTTAAAGCTGTTGCCAACACATATGACGAAATCCATAGAGTGATGGTTCAGTATGTTGAGCTTCTGCGAAGCAATCTCTCAGCAGAAGACTTCCGAGCCACTGTTCCTGACGTGGCAAGTCTGCTTATTGACTACGAAATCACTCCAGAAGTGGCTTTCTGGGTCAACCGGCCACTGATCTCCAAACAAATGGCTGAATATGACAAGGACCATGCCAAAGATCTTCGAGCCGATGAGCTGGCTGTCAGCAAAGAGGTACATGGCGATGTGGAAATGTCGGACCAGATTAACGGTAGCGCTGAGGAAGATGGCGAGGCTGTCGAGACAGAAAATGTCGCGGCTGACACCCCAGCAAGCGATACCATGAATTCTGCAATAGATCTCGACTCTGCCAGCAGGACGCCGGCTCAAGCTGATGTCTCTTCTGAGGATTGCTGGCATCCAGTCATGAAGGATGTCATGACAGCAATACAGCCGGTTTTACCAGGAGATGTGGTGGAGACCATTGGGACAGGCTTCTATGCGACCTTCTGGCAGCTGTCCTTATACGATATCACCATTCCCGGAAAATCATACGAGGATGAACTCTCTCGGCAACACAAGAAGATCGCCGCAATTTCCGCAGACCGTTCAGATGTCAGCGTCTCCGGAACGAAGAAGAAAGAAGCTGCAAAGAAGGAGATAACAGACCTTATCGACAAGCTACTAGTGGAGAACAAGCAGCATCTCAAAGCATTTGCAGAGAGCAAGGCTCGTTTGCAGCGGGAGAAAAATCAATGGTTCGATGGGAAAGCAAGAATGGACAAGCAGCTCAATACTGCGCTGATGGAGCACTGCTTTCTGCCTCGAATACTCTTCTCCCCTCTGGATGCATATTTCTGCTTTAAATTCGTCAAGTTTCTCCACGGTGCTGGCACGCCGCATTTCCGGACATTGGGGTTTTATGACCTACTCTTCAGACCAGCCCAACTGCAGTCACTCATATTCCTTTGCACTTCAAAGGAAGCCGACAATCTTGGCAGATTTCTCAATGAAGTCCTCAAAGACCTGTCACGTTGGCACGGCTCGAAGGCGACCTACGAGAGAGAGGCGTGGGGAAGCAAGAAAAACCTACCTGGCTTTGCTATGAAGGTGGAGAGCGGAAAGGTGGTATCACTTCTTGACTTTGAGAGCTTTCGAAGGGTCCTCTATAAATGGCATGGAAACATGTTTGCGGCACTTCAGAAATGTCTCACCTCCCCGGAATACATGCATGCGCGGAACGCCATATCCGTCATGCGTGCTGTTTCCGCAGTCTACCCTGTCGTGAACTGGCATGGAACAGGCCTTCAGAAAGCGGTTGATAAGTTGCGCGAGTCAGACAAGGAAGATTTGAAGGTCTCATCGGCGGCTCTGCTCGGTGCCTTGCACCGGAGGGAAAAGAGCTGGGTGATCCCCCAGGCTTTCCGTCAAGGACAAGACAAGAATGGCGAGCATGATCAGGGCGGGACCCAGGCGAAGACTGAAATTACGAAGGACAAAGCATCAGCTGAAAATCCTTCTGCCAAGGATGAGGCAAAGGAGCCGAAGGACGTCGTGATGACTGATGAACCAGCTAAACCAGAAATCAAGGAAGACGTGAAAAAGACAGAGCCCTCCGCACCCGTCAAAAATGACCAAGCTCGGCCATCAGCGGAACCTTCAAGGCCCACCCATCGGACTCCTGAACAGGTATCGCGACCGCCAGCAAACGGTGCTTCCATGCCATCGCAACAGGAAGAGGAGACATCTACACTGCCCAGACGAGAGCTCAGGCCCTCCCGACCCGATTCAACCAGACCCCACGGTCATTCGCGGCGACAGTCGCCCGCACCCTTATCACGTCCTCTTCCACCCAGTCTGCCGAGTCGGCCGGAGCCGCCTGAAACTCGAAATGGCCATCGGGATAGCCCACGTCTCTCATCACGAGGACCAAGTGAAACTGGGGCGCCAACAACCGATGCACGAAGCAGTCGGGATGTACGGTCTGGCTATCGTGGACACGAAGGTCCTTTGGAGGACTATGAGAGACCGCCGCGCAGGTACGAACAACGTTCACTGCATTCCGGGCGAGAAGAGCGTGTTCATGGTCGGGAGCACGAGCGTCCTGCCCCGTATGGTGGACGAAGCTTGCTTTCCGAAAGGGAACGACCCCCTGTCCGACCGCCACCGACTGATCGTGAGCGAGACAACCGGGACGTAGGGCCTGGATCACGGGCTCCTCCTGCCGGCGAATCGACCACACATGACGTCTCTGTTTTTCAGAAGAAGGACTCTTCGGTCCCGCCGTCGCAAGTTGCCATAAACCCGGCGCGCGCGGCATTGATAGAAGGTGGCGCAGAGCCACGGCACCCTTCGCCCATGAGGAGTTCCACCCAGGATAGGCCTACAAGATCTTCTCGTCCAGCCTCTCCGCGAAGGGAAGATGATCGACGGCCGTACCCACGGCGTGATCCCGACGAACGGTCCTACGCTAGCCAACGGACTGACCCGTCGACGACTCGCCAAGCCTCCTACACTTCGTCAGCGGCGGAACCTCCATCAGGTGGCCGCTCTACTGGCGCCGGCGGCTACTCGAGGGATTCGAGACAAGCTCCACCTATTGACATGCAACATGGTCGTCTCGAGCAGGAAACCTCGCAGAGACCACCTAGTTCGACAAATGCTGACCGCTCTACAGAGGTTGACGTGCCGTCCGGTCCTCGAAACAGACCTGCCTCAGGACCAGGACCCAGGTTGCGGGGACCTCCATTGAACACGCAAGCGTCACCATCTGAGCGACCGACTCCTACTGGGCCTTCTAGACGTCACGGGCGCACTAGCTCGTATACCGACGGACCATCCGCGCCAGGTACACCGGCAGACGCTGTAGGTGTGCATCCTTCTCGTCTTAACCGGATCGATCCAGCTGGAGGCGACACATCACGGCCAACAGAGGGACAACAACACCAAAACCATCCAAGCGGCGCTCCAGCAGGGCCTAGAGGTAATGCTCCTCCTGGAGCACCCTCTGGACCTTCGCCGACGACTAGAGGTCCTCCTTCTGGCCCGCATGGAGGTGATATGGGTGGACAAGGTGGACGCAACAACCGGCATCCCCTCACAGCGGTCAACAACACTCTCGCGCAAGCCGGTACCTCAATCCGAGGACGAGGCGGTATGAGGTCGGCGCCTTCTGGTGGGTACGGCCCACATATGGCACCTCCTCCGCCACCACCACCACCACCACCACCACCTGGAGGGCCATCCAGCCACGGCTCAAACTCCAATGGCTACCCACCACAACAAGATCTATTTGCATCTAGCAATCCAAACGATGTGCCCGTTGCCACAAGACCGCCATCTACGCGACACGATAGCGCGCGGGGCCCCCGGAATGAACTCATTGATGACCGTGGCTCAGACAGGAGATCATCACGTCACTCAAGCCGGCATGACGAGGCGCGTGGTTCAGACCGCGGATATAGAGGCGAAAGAGATGGTCGAGAACCCAAAGACAGTTCTAGTAGTCGACATGGCGGCGGCGGTGGTGTAGGACCAGACTCTTCTTCTTCGAGAAGAGATGACCGGTCATCGGCACGAAGAGAGAATTACAACTCGCAGCAAGAAGCCGATGAAAGGGCGAGGGTTGGCGGAGGAGGATACTCTAGTAGCAGATCGGGTCCCTCAAGAGGAGATGATCTGTCTCAGTCATCGTCGCGGAAGCATGGCAGGGGAGATGAAGGTCCGCCGTACTCTGGTGGGAGTGGAGGCGGAAGCGGAAGCATGGGCCACGGTGGCAATGGCATGGGCGGAAGGGGAGGTTCTAGAGTTGCCAGTGAGAGCAAGCGCGCTAGACGTGGACCGTGATCATGATGAGGGAGGAAATGGGAAAGGGGTCAGCATGAATTGGACTTTGCTGATGAGACAGCTCTTTGTTGGTCAGACAGACGCTGCCCTGCACGTCGCTGTGTGTGCTGTTTTAGTAGTGCTGAAATGAATGATAGGCATATTGGGAGGCGATAAAAACACCGAGCAGTTTTCCCAAGCATCTTACGCGTAGTACTCGAATTCCTCTTGGATCTCAATTGTGAACCGTGTGCATCTACTGTTATGTACTATACGACTGTACACTCTCTCCAGCAGTACCACTCTATTAGCACCTTCAAGCCAAGCTTCCCTCTGGAAGTACTTGCAGGAGCGCGCAGGACAGGCCTGGTAGCAAAAGTACCAGTCTACTAGTATTTATGGATTCTATCAAGGCGCGAGCCGCGCTCCATATCTATACCTACTAGTGGTAGTAGTAGTAGTATAGTGCCAGTGATGCTTTCTATGATCAAGTTGCTGTTTGAACGGGGATAACTTGACTGAACTGCTGTCCTACTTCTACTAATAGTATATCTGACTGTTTGGTGTGCGGTGGTTGACGCAGTGGGAAATACTGGGGTGTTCGCCGGAGAAAAGGTAATGCACGCAGCAGCGGTCAATCGCTCTCCCAAAAACATCTATGATCTACCTTATGTATCTCCCTGTAACGGTGTAAAAATTTGCAAAGGTTATATTTCACTAGTGGGTATGCACTTGAGGTAATTGTTTATGAATGCAGCCGTAGGCTTCTCGTCATACGACATGGAACTCCGCCTCTGCAGCCCTCTTGGCGCCAAAATATGCCCATTTCGACTCGGCCTGGGCAAATGTCATGACCGTTGCAGGTGCCGACTTGGGCACTGGAGGAAGTTTAGGTTTGCGGCGGGCCTCGGAAGCATATGTATATAGGTCGATGATGTCGTGCATGCTGTCTCGTTCTCTTTTAATTCTGCCCTCACTCTCCGCCCTAATTGTGTTTTGGTCTCTTCTCAAGGGCGGAGAGCGAGAGCGAGAATTCTCCGCTTCGATTGTATAGGTATGAAGGTCTTCGGGTAATGGAGGAGGAGACTCTGCCCTGGGTATCGTGCTGTCTCGTTGTCTTCTGCCCTCCGCCCTAGTCGTGTCTTCGGGTAAAGGAGGAGGGGACTCTGCCTCGGGTGTTGGGGAGCGTTTGGGTGAGACTCTGAGCAGCGGTGGAGGTGGTGAGATGTGAACTAGAAGCGAAGTTGTTGAGAGTGCTGAGGGTGCTGGGATGATCGCCCCTGAGGCAGCTGGCTTCTGTGCAGATGCAGGTGCAGCTGCTTTCTCTGTCAAAGGTAGAGTCGACTCATTTGACTGTCTGAGAGCCTGTTGCTTGCGGGGTTGAAGAGATGTGGTGAGCCCATGGTAAAGGGCTATCAGAAACGTGATGGTGGCGACGGCAACGACGATAATTAGGATGATGAGCGCCGATTGGGGCATCATCTTTCCTTGAGATCTTGTTACACCAGCTTATATGGCAGGAGGAAGAGGAGATGGGGTCGTTACATCGGCATGAGTTGTGCCGTCCGAAGATTCGAGGCTGCGGTAAGGCAATGGCAGTGCGGTTAGCAATGACAATGACGAATAACGCCTGGGAAGCCAAAGGCAGGCTAGGTCTGTTTATCGTCGTCTATCGTAGGACAAAGAACCTGATGGTTTCGATAACTGTGGTATGTAAGGCAACCAAAGTCTGACAATGAAACAAAGAAAGTCGCTGCAACGCATGCGGGTTCCGCTCCGCAGACCGAGTAAACTGTCTGCAAGGACAGTGGTGCTGTAGCTCGTTGTAATACCACTCTGAACAGCAGTTGGGGACTGATCGATTGACCGCTTGGTGTGAGTAGGTATGCTCACAAGGGGTCCCCTGCTGAACGTTAAGAATCCTGGGGTTTTGGAGTAAGTGCAGCTGAGCTATTTATCTTGTAATGATCGGGTTGGCAATGACAGCGCCAAAGATTTCGTCGCCTTCGGCTTTTCGAGCCTGCTTCTGTTTGTCCCTCCGGATCTTCAAGGCATACAGATAAACAAGGCAGATGATGAGAATGATACTGGCGAACAGAGCTATGAAAAGCCAGGCGATGGGAGACATTTTGAGGTCAGAATGCATGGTGTTAGGCAGAAATGCAACACACAAAAGCGAATAGATGTTGTCGAAGAAAAAAAAACAACGAGATGCAGCGCAGTGTCCCAACCCATATTGACCTACCTTGCTTTCACCTACACAGATATAAAGCCCATGGGCAAGAGGCCAGGAGCACAACCTTCTTTGTGCCAGCGGCTATAATTGAACTCACCTGGGACATCGTCCATGGGGATTGTGGCCTCTTTATGTTGGATTGGCCGGATGCGGACATGGATGGCTCGAGTCCGGCTTCGCATTGCTCGCAGCTCACACCATAGTACGATGTAAACTGCTCTTGCTAACTGACTGAATCTGCTAGCTGTGGACTTGCAACACTGCAGCCGACAGAGTCTGATGGGACCTGCTAGTATGCCATGCCAGGCCAGGCGAGGGGCTTCCCTCCGCCTCCTCCGCCCCCTCGAAATGCAGACTGATCGGGATCAAGGGCCGAAGAGATATCCGAGAAGCCGCTGGATGTCAAAAACGAGACTTTGAGTCCTGTCTTCTCCCGAGAGCGAACTCGATTCGAAAACGTGTAGAGGCTCGTACGTACCCACGGAACTCTGAGATGGAGCAGAACAGGGTGTTCAAAAGACGGGGTAATGGCGTCATTTCAACGGCGCTGCATACACTTCTACTAACCCAATGCGGCAATCTCCTGAGGCGCGACTGAAGAACCGCGTCTGCGCAGGTCCATTGATCGAATGGCAGAACGTCACTCATCTGCCAGACTTTATCACAACAACAATTCGCCCTCAGCTCTGGATCAACTTAGGCACTGAACACGTATCCTGGAAAGCAAAGCACCTCTGACGAAAACACCCAAGAACCGAACTTGAACCACTCACTGCGTCACCCTTCTCGTGCGCAGTCCACATTCCAATCCATCCCAACCACCCCATCCAAAATCCTAGTCTCATTGTCTCCAAGTCCACCATGTCTACATTTCTCCGGCCCGCTGGACGAATGACCTCGAAGCTCGCGACCGCAACTGCGACGTCGTCCGTGCGCCGCACATTCTCAACAACCCGACCCTCCCAACTGGCGCGCATGACGCTGGTCGGTCGTCTTGGAGCAGACCCCGAAATCAGCGAAACTCGTCAAGGCCATGTCGTCAAATATGTGGTGGGCACCAACCACGGACCGAGAGACAATCGCCAGACTTCATGGTACCGGGTGGCTGCGTTTCCTCCGGAGGGACCACAGCGGGATTACCTTTTGGGATTGAGCAAAGGGTAAGTCAAGTCACTTGCAAGAGAGATGCGATTCTGTAAAAGATAGCGACGAGGGCTACGCCGGTAACTAATACTAACGTGGGTCACGATAGGACGCTGGTCTACCTCGAGAGCGATGCGACGATGCGGACGTACGAGGATGCGGATGGCAAAAAGCAGAGTTCGTTGAACTTGGTGCAGACGAAATTGGAGGTGTTGAAGAGGCCTACGCCGAGAGATGATGATGGCTCACATTAGATCTGGGATCTGGAGCTTGAGTTTTTCAAGGTGAGGGTGGGTAGGATTAAATTCCGACAACTGTATGGTGATACTGGAGTGGATTCATATGTACAATCACAATCTGGAGCTCGCGATGAGGTGATGAGATGGGAGTACTGAGTTTGACTGGGGATGTTGTTTTGACCCTGTATATCGCCGCTCATGACACTGCAGTCGGAGGCTCTTGGAAGCCGTCTAGGGGACGAAGGTTGGGAAATCTCCATCCGTTCACAATGTACCACACGAATCCTCCAAACTGAAATTCCCAATGGCATCGATCAGCAGACGCCGTAGTACACAGAGCACTGCCTAATGGTCACGGTTTGTACTGCTTAGCGGACAAGCACTCCGGTTGCCGCTGCTAGGCTTTGCGTCGCAGTATGCACCCTCGTGGCCTCAAGTCCCGCGCTTTCTGTATCCATCGTGTGTACATCTGTCTTGCCTCTGCTCCCAGTCCAAAAAACAAAAAGAATACATAGCCAGTGGCGATCTGCGCCCATCGGTCAATACTGAGTCTCCCGGGATCTGGGACCAAGATGATCTTCTCGGACCAATCCGGTGGATGGATGTAAGACCACGAATATGGATGCAGTTGTACCCTGATATTGCGATCGAATGTAAGGATTGCCACGGGGCAGTAGCCGAGTAGCAGCGTGAAACTGAGTGCGAAAAGCCGGAGGAATCGAGATGTTGTAACTCCTGGTGTGTTGGATAAGACTGAAGACATCTCTTTTCTATGTACCCATAGCCGGATGACGGAGAGGACGCAGTAGACGCTACCAGCCAAGCAGATAACCACTGGCCACAGGAAAATGAGGAAGACCGTTGGCCAAGAAGGACTAAATGTAGGAGTGCACCCGGCGGAGGTTCTGATCCAGTATCTATCGTTTTGCACCAAATAGTGAGCCGCCATGATAAGCGTGGGGAAAACGATGCACAACAAGACCTCAATGACGAGTCTTCTTCGACGCGATTGCGGACTCGCTGTTACTGTCATGTGTTTGGTGTCAAGAATACCAGCGATTTGTCGAAAAATGCTCGTAACCGCCCCATCTGCTGCGATTGCGATCCCAATGTACAACTTTACTTCGATGTCACAGAGGATCTTCCCATCCCACCAAGTATTGAAGTCTTCAGACGCCCAAATCAGCGCATTCACAAGGTTCTGGACGTTGAGGATTGTAACGCCGAGGATAAGGACCGTGGCTGCGAAGTTTCGAGCCTGGAAGTGGACAATCAAGGGCGGGATTGACAAGAGACAGGCCAACAAAGCAAGAAGTGGGGTTAAGACAGCTGCAGCTGTCCAGTACATCTTTTAGAATGCTGAAGTGGACGAAATGAGGTAGATTGGGTACGATCAGATTCGCTGGCGATGAGGGAAGAGAAAAGAACGCAACGCCGCGGAGAAGAACATTGCTCTGGCCGGGTGAAGTCGGACATGGCGAAGCGCACCGCGCACCGCTTAAAGCACAGCCAGAGCCCATCTTTACCTGTACTGCAATAGGGGAGTGTTGGTGGAAGAGCTCGATATCAGAGACATTTTTCCCAAAACGGGCTTGAATAAGAGTTCGTATCTGACCAAAACCCTGGTGTAGTAATTGCAGCAACCTCACCTTGTATGAGCTACTTATTTGAAGACCTTATACCTCAGTTATGCCACCGGCGAAGAGAGAATGGACGCATCAAGTCGCGACAATGCAGGTGTTGAAGCAATTCGTATGGTAGAGACATGAACGAATACATCCTGAACCAACACCAGCAACTCGCCGCAGATTCGGCCAAAGTCGCATCGCAACAGATCCATCCTTTCGTCCTTACTTGAGGGCTTGCCTACGTACAATCGCAGCTGGTCATGGGATGTTGTTGAACTCGGAGCACTGGACTGCATCGTAAGCTGAGCATGATCGAGCCTGAGGTCCAAGTTAAGTTAAAGTTGCGGGTCACCTACAGCCGAGTCGATGACGTTCAGTGCCAAGCTTTCCGCCGCCCGTCAGTCGCGTCACAACAACTTGAACCAACTTGAACCAACTTGAACCGCGCTTCCAAACATGTACAACTTGTCCCGATACCCACCAGGCGCCTTCCCTGCTGCACCCTCCCTCATCCTCCCTCCCGGCCAGCAGACTCCGCCAGCAGCCGCCACCCTACTAGGTACCTATACATTCACTATACGCCTCTTATGCTTGTCGCGGCGGCAGAAAACCTTTGAAATCTGATGTCACGCACTCTATTTCTGTATTCCCTACCTTCCCATACTCGTTCGTGTCATATCCCGAACTGTGAGGGAACCTGGGGCCAGGACCACCGGGGCCACAACGCTTCGTCCGGGACTGTCATCTCTTGAGATCGGCTGTCGATTGAACCAGGCTCACCAGTCTTCGAGCTAGGGTAAAGCCAGGGTACTATTCTGTAATTCGTGACCTGAGTCTCACAATATTCTGCTGTCATTGTCGTGTCGTCCATCACCGTATCAGGACCATCCAAGGATCCATTAAATCTCCGCCATGGCGTCGGAGAGACCTGGGTCAATAACACTCCCTCCAATCGAAACGACAGGTCGACGAGTTAGCCCTTCGCCACACGGCTTGAGGCAACGACCCTTAGGCCGAGCATCTACCTTTGCCGAAGGTAACGCACAACTGAATCGTCGACGCAGCTCATTCCTCTCAGAAACATTCTCCGAGACGAGGAAGTCCTTGCGTTCTTCCACAGATGACATATTGTTGCCTCGGCCGCGAGGACCGCATGACATCCAGGATGACGAGGACACCTCTCACTGGCAGTCACTGGCCCTTGGTCTTGCGTTGCTTCCCGCTGTTGGGGGTCTGTTCTTCAAGGATGGGAGTGCTGTCATCACCGATGTCACGCTGTTAGGGCTAGCAGCCATATTCATGAACTGGGCACTCAGGTCGCCATGGTAAGTCCTGTGCCTTTATTCTCCGGACGTCGCTCATGAAAGCATAAGGGATTGGTACCGTGCAGCCCAGATTGCGGTGTTGTCAGACCCGACATCTCCAACCAGCGTTACGCCAGTTGAAGAAGAGGAAGAACTGCAGGATGTCGTGCCGACAGAAGGAAACCAAACAGCTGAGAAGCCTGCACCCAGAAGACGCTCCTTACAGAACTTCGATCCCGAACAGGCATCTGCACAAAGAGAGCTCCGTTTCCATGAGCTTGCAGCTTTGATTTCTTGCTTCATCTTCCCACTTCTGGCTGCTTGGCTTCTTCACGGCATCCGGTCGCAGCTCACCCGACCTTCCGAGGGACTCGTCTCCAATTATAATCTCACCATCTTTATTCTTGTGGCAGAAATACGACCGCTTTCTCATATGATCAAGCTGGTGCAGAGAAGAACTCTGTTTTTGCAGCGCCGGGTTAATGCCGAAGTATTGAAAGAATCAAGCCGCTCAGAGAGCCAACAGCTCCGAGATTTGGCACATAGACTGGAAGAATTGGAGGCTCATGTCGCTGACCGTGTTGCAAAGTCTGGTGGACAGCCAGCTGATCCGGCTGAGGAGGAGGTAGCGTCCAAGGCTTCCTCATTGGCCGCATCTGAAGTCAAGAAGACCGTGCAGCCCGAGCTGGATGCGCTGAATCGCGCCATGCGCCGGTACGAGAAGAGAATAACAATCTCATCGGTACAGATTGAGGCAAGGCTGGATGACCTGGAAGTACGGCTGAATGACGTCGTCGCCTTGGCCGCCGCCGCGCAGCGAAACGCCGATCGGAGACCAGATAATTACATCGTACTTCTTGTGAACTGGGTATGTGCGATCATAGTGCTGCCGATGCAGTATATTCTTTATGCAGCGAGAATTCCGGGCAAGCTGATGGCTTCGCTCGTTGCTGTGCCTAGAAGATATCTCGCCGGAAGACAAAAGGTTGCCACAGCCAAGGCCGCGAGGTCATCCAGGAGGGCACCCGTAAGAACAGCCGAGCAGGAGAGAAGAATCAACACCACGCAATAGATAAGGAGCGCGATACTCTCGTTTGCTGCGCAATTGGGTGTGCAGGAGTGGTTTGAGTAATGGCTACGACATCAGGACTTCGACGAGCTCACAGCAGATGGGTCAACAGGCTTCACGATATCACCGCGTCGCCTTCCCCGGTGTGTTGGCGCAGTCCAGCCTCCTGTTGACCTCCATTGGCCGTGCAGGTTGTGGGCGTGCCGTCTCCCCTTGCCCTCACTTCACTTTCACTTCACTTCCAGATTTGGATGTCCTGAATGTTTATTCAACACCGTTTTGTGCTCTCAACTCTCTTGAACTCCTACCAAGCTCGTCTTCTCGATTCAATCGAGCTATACTCACTTCAGGACAGCCGTGATCTCTCTGATAGCATTGGATTACTTGTTTGAAGCTACAAATGTCGACTCCGAAAGGTCGCTCTCGCCAGGGTGATCCAATGGCCGCGAACAAGTTGGTTGAAATCAACTACGAGGCCAAAGAAGCTGCCAGGGCCTTGAATGGTCTGCTTCTCCCATTCCTCTTTCCAGACGAAGACTGACGATTTCAGGCGGTACTCTACCCTATTCCCCTGCGCTTGTTACCTCGGACTTTCCTCACAAGTACGAATGGAGCAAGGAAAATCTGCCTGCTGTGTTGTTCTACCTTGTTCCTCCACCAAGTCCATACAGCGACAAGCCAATCGAAATGCTGTTCGAAAACGGCAAGCCTGTCCTCAATACAGAAGGTGCTCAGCTGCGGGATTTCGAAGTATTGCCTCGCCAAATCAGCGTCGACGTTGAAGGTACGTAAAGTTTCGGCAACATGATATACAATCGACTAACAATGAAAGGCTGGCTCATCGAGACCTGGCGCCGTCTAGACCCACGGATCAAGTTCAGTGACATCCTCGACCGCATGACTGCCGACCCAACCTATGGTGGTGGAATTGGTCTTGTCAAGCCCTCCTCCAACATCCTGCAAAACCACTGTCGTCGAAACTGTCGAAAGCTACTGAAGACCTCGATGGAGCGCTCGAGCAGAGATGAGCCACATCGTACAGAAGTAGAAGCCTTGGAGAGCTTGACTCCCGAGAACCTCACTTACAACACTGTCTTGGATGTTTGTGAGCTTTTTCCCGATCGACTTGTGAAGGTCAAGTTGGCTCAAGACACTCCGATCGGTCAGCTCCGTGCTGAAAAGTACAAAGTCACGTCCGAAAACTGGAAGCACACCACCCTGGCTAAGGAGTACTTCCTCCGGGCTGTAGCTCTGCGGGGCTATCAAGCCATGGATGATACCAGACTCGCAGCGTGGGAGATGCTCCTGCTATTACAAGAGCGTGCTGACAAGCACGGTCTCGTCCACTGGTCTAAGCTGCCAAAGACGTGCCTCCCTGTCTCTTGGTTCGACCGCACCCGCAACAAGACTCTTCCGAACGACACCTTTGACGGGGGCTGCAACGTCTGTACTTGGAAACCGAGTGTCGGTGGAGACGATCAAAAGACTGCGACCGACTTCAGGAAGGAAAAGCCAGCTGTGATGAAGGTACTGGCCAAAAGACGAGCGACAGATACGGAGGACACAAACGGCGAACGTGCCGCGAAGCGAATCAAGACTGAGCTTCCAGCTTATGAGACGCCGCATGGCAAACAGGTCATCCACGACCAAAGCTTGTTCTACCAAACACCACAGTTTGTTCAGCAGCCTATCCACGATCCAAGCCTGTTGTACCTAACACCACAGTCTCGTCAGCATCGCGGTGCTTTTGAAGAACCAGTCTGGTTGTGCCATGGACACCCGCCGCAACAACCGGTCTTTGAATTCAACTTCACCCCTGTCCCTGCACCAGCAACGCCTACACCTGTCAATCACTATACCATTGGGGACACGCAGTCTGATCTGTGTGCTGTAAACGACCCAGAACAACTGGCCTTGGAATTCACCTTCAGCCCGGCACCAGTAACGCCGCCGACGCCTACACCTGTCAATCACTATACCCTTGCGGACACACAGTCTGATTTGTGTGCCGTCAACAACCCGCAACAACCGGCCTTTGAATTCTCCTATAGACGTGCACCAGCGATGCCGCCCACACCCACGCCAACACCTTTCAATCACTCTACCGTTGCGGCCACACCACGGGTTGATTTGCGTGCTGTCAACAAATCTGTGTCTGGAAACGGAAACTTGTTGTATCAAGTGGACGACGGTCTCAACTTGGATCAAAGCATTTATCCTTTGTGGTGAATGACTTTCTGTTTTATATCGCCAATGTCCTCCGTGTGATTGTGGCGATTGAACTGCAGGCGACTAAACTCTCGCGTGGTTCTACCTTTGCGGCAGTCATCTCAGTGTCTTTCCTGGTCCTTGTCCATACGTCGGAACCTTTGTTCATTGAACCATTCTGGGCATGAGCTTTGAAGAGGAAGATATAAATCATCTAGTTCTGGCTGGGCGCAGCCATGCCGTTCCATTTGCTGTCTCAGGGACAGCATGATGTCAGGGTCTATGCATTACTGATGCCTAGGTGGTTG
Organism: Exophiala dermatitidis NIH/UT8656; assembly: GCF_000230625.1. Classification (NCBI taxonomy): domain Eukaryota; kingdom Fungi; phylum Ascomycota; class Eurotiomycetes; order Chaetothyriales; family Herpotrichiellaceae; genus Exophiala; species Exophiala dermatitidis. Next base: position 983,330 of record NW_008751652.1, read on the forward strand.
GCCCAAAGAAACTTGAATCGGTGTGGTGGTCTGGTGTTTGTTGGACTTCTGCACAGGCAGCGGTCTCAGACTCTCAGAAGTGTCATAGCTGCACAGCCAGACAGGAGTTTTGTTCATACTGGAAGCGGAAGCAAACACTTCTTTTTAGGGCTAGATGAGAAATTTTATTGTGAACATGATTCTCTCTTTTTAGTATGGTAGGGCAGTAGTAGCAGCAGTACTAGTATAGTAGGAAAGTAGGAGGGGAACGAACAACGACTACAATGACGGTTTTTCAAGTTTCCAACCCCATTCTTGTTCCCATGGTGGCTCTATATCTAGAACAGATCAATCTTGTCTATGTTTGACGGGTCGGTCTGGGCCACCAACGTTCCAGTATCTAGTCCTCCTCGTCATCATGGTTCCCAGAGTGCTTCTCTATATACCTTATGTAGGTAGGCAGTTTAATGGCTTTCGTACAAGATCAAACCTAGATATCCTTCTTCTTCCTTCCTCCTTCTCTTCTCTTGACCCTTTCTCATATAGCCTTTGTATCTATTTCAGTGGCTCTCATACAAGATCAAACTGTCCAGCGAACTAAAGCCGGCAGCAACGCCGCCCTCGTCGCTCTCCTTGCCCTTCGTGCGCAACAGGTATCCACCGTCTGCGTTCCAGAGGATTTCCAGACCCGATTTTTTGACCTGGGGACCAGGGGCAGCAGCCGACCATTTTGCCGAGGCAGTAGTACCAGTAGTGCCAGTGGTGTTGAAGTTTGTCGATCTCCAAAGACAAGTTCCAAAGATCCCCAACTCGGAAACGACATGGCCAACCGCGACATTGCCATCACTTCTCAGAACGGCATTCTTAGCTTCCGGAGGTGGACGAATCAGTTCCATGAGAATATACTGTTTCCATTGGTCGCGGGGGATGGAATTCAAGAAAGACGGAATATTGTTGCGGTAGATGTTGTTGCCGCCCCCCTCACGCTGAGGCTTCAAAACATGGTTCGCGGCCGTGGCTTCGGATAGTGCCAATTTGATTCCCTCTGGTTCAGATTCGGACAGGGCGTATTGTGGTGCAAATGTGGACCGGAGACTGTCGAGTGTGGCTTCGGCGTAGCCTGGCAGGAAGAATCGTAGGTGGTCGGGACCAGGGGGTTTGGAGGTCAAGACTTGTTGGACTTTTTTGGAGCCGGATAGATGTAAGAGGACAGTAGGGCATTTGACGGCCGCGCTGCGTTCGAGGTGGTGTCGAGCTGCCCAGATGGTGGGGCTGGAGTATTCGGCTGGTCCGTACAGTGCGCGGAAGTAGACTACTGTTACTTCGTATTGGGTTGATGGCGATGATGGAGGCGTGTAGATTAGTGGGCGGGCGGGGTTGGCTTCCTTGGACGGGATGGATGTTCTTGCCAAAATTTGGCTGACGGGGAGTCGGAACGATGGGATCTTGTGCTCTTTGAATAGGTGGGTTGAGAGAGCTAGTTGGTCGAAGACGTTGCGTTCGTCGTCTTGGACTAGGAATAGGATGCAGGTTGGGAGTGGTGGGGTCGATTTGGATTTGACGGGACCGTAGGCTTCGTGAGCTGCGGCCAGACCGGCGGTTAATGCGAAGATTGCGTGGTTCGGTGGTGGATGGCCCGTTGATCGGACTGACGAGGCGGTCTTGGGGTCCGCTGAGTTCCCGAATAGTGGGTGGGGAGGGTAGGCGACCGGATGGGATGGTGACGGGTAGGTCGCTAGGTGGTTGTGAAGTTCGGCGACTTTGCATGCTAGTCCGCCGAAGGAGGAGGAGATCGTGTTGAACTCGACTTGTTTGAGGGTCGGGGCGGAGTTAGGGTCGGTGGTGTGAAGCATGTAGTCTGATCGGAACATGCCGAGGGATAGGTCCTGCACGTAGCCTTCTTCTTTGACGGCAAGATGGATCTTCCATAGGTTGGCGAGGAAGTCGTCTACTTGGATCAATCTGAAGAAAGACGGAGTTGGAGGTTAGTAATCGTCATTGACCTGGGGTGGAAGGGAAGGAGTGTCATTGAACACGCCACAAGCCCTCGAGGTCAGGTCGGGTACATCACTTGCTAGCTTGGGCGGCTGGAAGGGCATCTCGTGTTTTGGAACTTTGGGGGTTCAAGGGGTTTGGGACACCAAGACCGGGGAAAAGATACATACTCTTTCATGACTCCTTCCAGCCATTGCTCGTCGCTGGTGATAGCGGCGTACAGCTCATTGTAAACCTGCTGCAAATGCTTGGCTTGTTCGAAGCACGACTTGGGAAAGGGACTGGGAAACAGTGTGACCGGCGCATTGGTAGCCAGTACATTGTTCGGGTTGGCCCCTTCAGGGACTACGGCGGTGGACGGTCGAACGGCCAGAGCATGCTCGATGGACCAATCCTTGACCGTTTGCACGAGGTATTCCTCCTGCTCGGCGGTCAATGCCGGCGGATATGTACTGTAGATTTGCTGCGCCATTGCTTTCGCTGCTGACTTTGCTAGGCCAAGCGTGCAGCTAAGTTTAATTCTTTCGGTGATTGAGGGTAGGGATGGCACGGAAGCAACTTTGAGAAGCTCAAACGATGTCAGTAGTTGTATACCCGGGTAGTTGTGCCTGTGTAGTCGGGGTCACGGGTGGTCTGATGCCAGCAGAAGTTGTGGAGCAGATTCGGGTCATAGCAGGCGTCGGCTATTCCACTCAAACCCCGGAACACCCCGAAATGGCGTAGATGTGCTTGTTCCTCAAACAGCGGCCGGTGGAGTGTGATACAGATTGCGATGGTGTAACCGCTACTAGTACACACTGACAGTCCTATAACGTTGTGCACTTGACTGGAGTACAACATTATCACTATTGTATGTGAGGAACGAGCAATAACGTGATCACATCTTGCTTAGTCAGTGGCTGTCCTCACTTTCAAATTTAGACGCCACTAGTTCTAGTGTGCAGATTCTAGTGCTCGGCAAACCTACTTGAACTATGTGCAGTACTTTACGCGCCTGCGCCTGCACCTGCCTTAGTCAGCAGAATAGTATGTTTAAACGACTTCAAACATTTTACGTGGGAGGGCTTCATATCTACATTCGTTACAGCCAAACCAAATCCTTCACTGCACCGCGTCAAAGTTCGTTCATAACAACTTTAGAGGAGGCCGTCTCTTGTCGCTTTCTCTCTACCATGCGGACTTCTGCCAACCGACCACCACCTGTCCTGGCTAAGGCGCGTACTAGGTGGTACTTTCTACTTTTCCTGTCTTAGACTCTTGTCTGGTCGTCGCATTGCTTCAACTGTGCCTCTGCCGCATTTCTCTTCAAGTGCTCATGGCCGACTTTGGTGGCTATGCCCTGTCTTTTCCTCCTGCGACTTTCCTTCTATCATCATTAGCATCGTCGCGCGTCTTTTGAATGACTGCAACTCTGTCGCGCTATCCTTCCACTGTCCTACCCTTGTCTGCGCCAGGCTGCGCTTCAAGCTACAATGGATGTGCCGATGGCCATGTCAACCTCAAGTGAGGCTGACAATGACCCCTGCTGTTGGTCCATCGATCGCGTGGTCAATGAACTTTGCCACAATCCAACCCCTCTATGGTCCTCTGCAGATCGGCCTGAACTGATTCCAGACCGACATCTCCTCGAAGGCACCTTGCGGCGCAACCATGTCAATGGGGATAATCTACTTGCACTAGATCTTGCCGCACTTAAGGAAGACTTGGAGATTGCGTCATTCGGTCAGAGGAGAGCCATTTTCAAAGCGATCGAATACTTTCGTGCTCACTCAGCAACCTACCAGCAGTCGCAAAACAAACTCACAAACTTGCAGTCTGCGCCTCCCAATCGCGCGAGTCCACAGATCTCTCGGCCTCGAACCTCGGTTGTCCCGCAGGGTGCATTTTCAGGATCGGGGACCCGCCCTACCTCCAAGACAAAGCAATTCACAATCCCTCATTCCCCTCGCAGTGATAATAACCAGCTGGCGCTAATGGGACCGCCCACCCAAAAGAGCAACGCTAGATCAGATCGGGCTCAGTCACTCTTCACTCAACCATCAAATCGCTCTCAGTCACCCTTCGTTCTTCCGTCCATTGAACCAACCTTTACCCGTATCAAAGTCGAGCCAGACGCTTCATTGCAGAGCCGCGCACTTGATTCTTTTGCACGTCTCTCCTTGGAGAGGTCAAAGCAAGAGGTCGACATGGCCCGAGGAAAGAAGAAAGTCGTGCCCACCAAGGTTCTACAAACACAGACTGATGTCGCAGACGCAGACGGGGTCTCTGGCAACTCGTATCTCTCGCCAGCCGCTGCGCCTATCCAGGATGTATTCTATCAAAAAATCGTACCGCAGATTAGCGACGAGTTCTACCGTGTTCCCGTTGTTGACGACGCGGATCCGGATCATTTCGTCATAATCGCCAAGGCTCCCGCCGGTCGGTCACGAATAATGGCGCAGCTCATGAATTACTTCCTCCGTCAGCCTGCGGTCAGACTTCCTCACAGTGGGAATCTCATCAAGCTTCCTTTCAGCGGCCGGCGCCTCAAGGCTGCAGTTTCCAAGCAATACTTCACCATGTTTCCGCCGCGGGGTGGACACCCCACGGTTCAACGCGTGGAAGATGTGCCGGAAGTGAAGGAGATTGCTGGTACGTTTGGTGTCGCCGAGGGAGATGCGAGCGAACTGAACCCTGCTGCCATAACATTGGAGGATGCACCGGACTGGCTGCCGGATGACATACTGGCGAAGTACCCACCCTCGGACGAACGACTAGAACTTGATTATGGTGACTCTGACTCTGAAGGCGCCGAGGTCGATGACGAAACGTACAACGCAGCCATGGCCGAGGAAAAAGAGAAGCCGCCTCAGCCAACTGCTTTAAGCCGCTCCGAAGTGGAATCCACCATCGACGAGACCATTGAAGAAATGAAACAAGAGTGGCGGAATACGAAGATGCCAAAGGTCCAGCTAAAGGCGTATCGACTTTGGATGCAAGCTGCGAGAAAGAGAAATAGACAAGCAGAACTTGCATACGTCAACGGCGAGATAGCACGCTCCGAGAGGTTGAAGAACAAGATCAAGAAGGCCTTGATCGACAATATCTGGCACTCCGTTAGTGAAGTCAAAAAGACGTGTGAGTGTATCGAAGTTGCCCTATTCTCACTCGAAGAGTTCGAATACTGCAAAACAGTCCTTCTCAGAGATACAGCACCCGAACGTCCCAGCACAGCTTCCCTGCAAAAGGCACGTGTCCGGAAACAAGTGCAACTGGAAGAGGGCGAGGAGGATCTGGAATCTGAGTCCGAGCTTGGCATGGAAGAATCCGATGCCATTGTCGCGGAAGACTCTACCGATTTAGGTTCTATTCATCACGAAGCTGATCCAGACTGGAATCCAATGATCCCTGTTATCCGCCGTGATACGACCAAACAGAACGCAGGTTCCACCACTTCCACCTCAGTTATGAAGACCGAAGAAGAGGATGATATCAGCATCTTGGTCGATGCGCCGGGAGCTGGTACGGATGCGGATATTGACACTGACATGACTGAGGACGACATTGTAACCCCTATGCGTCGGCGCAACTTTGGGGACGTCAAGACCGAGCAGACCGAGCAGAGCGCATCCAAGCCACCACCTCATGAAGTCGACTTGCCCTCTGGAGATTCTGATCTGGACCGTTCCCCACGGCTTCCAAAGACTGGCTATCGTGAACAAGGCCGAACCCAAGCAGAGCCGGTCGACCTAACCTTTTCAGATACTCCTTCCATGCAGCGGATGGCCTCTCGTGAACCTAGCACCGACTTTGAAGTTCTTACGCCTGAGCTTAACCCAACCCATCCACAGACTCCGAAGAAGCAGCAATTTAGAACTTCCAGCATCGTGTCGCTGTCCTCGGCAGATCCTGCATGTCATTCTTCTCCACACCATTCTGGACTGCCTGAGGTCGAGGACGTACAGGGCATAAAGGATACAAAATGGTCAACGATTAACGCTGTCTCTGATCGCCGCAGAGCGCTGGCGAAAGCTGTTTACGAGCTCCAACCAGAGACTTTCCATCGTCTATCCACGTTTGTTGCAAACCGACGCCAATTCAGCAAGCGTCGAAATGTGATTTTCGACGGCCTGTTAGCATTAAGCGAAGAGGACGGCAGCATCAAAGGCGTCAATGACAAAGACCAACGCTGCGCACAACTCGTGGTCTTATTGTACATGACATATGTTCATGGTCAAAACATGCTGGAAAAGTCTGCACATTCACAGGCGCACCGAGATCGTGCCTTCGAGAATATGGAATCAGCGGTTGATCCTTTCTACGCTCTCCTGCGTCAAGTTATTCAGTCCTTTGATGATCTTCCCGCAACTAAAGCGGGGGACACAAAGAAGAGAAAGAGAGCTGGCGCCTCTTCAGATGTGGAGATAGTGGAAGACAACGGGCTTGAAGATATATCAAGCGACCCTTTGGATCGTGACGCTCCGCCATCATCACACAAAAAGCGCAAGCGCAAGGTCCACGATAGTCGGAAGGCTCTTGATATGCAGCAGAGTGACCAGATCCGAATCCAAGAGCAGGAGCGACGACGACAACAAATGGCCAAGAAGCTCGCGCAAATGTCGCAAGCAGGAGATTATAGGCAACCGGTCAACACCACGGAGCCGTACATCTACCTCCACCCTGAGATCTCCAAGCGCATCAAGCCACATCAGCTCGCCGGGATTCAATTCATGTGGCGTGAGATTATCGAGGATCCAAAACATCAAGGTTGTATCCTGGCACATACTATGGGACTTGGAAAGACGATGCAAGTCATCTCTCTCCTTGTCACTATATCCCTGTGTAGCCAGGACAGTGATCCGAAAGTTCGGGATCTCATCCCAGCTCCGCTTCGGACAAGCAGAACTCTGGTTTTATGCCCTGCGTCTTTGGTTGAGAATTGGCTTGACGAGCTGGCCTTGTGGACGCCTCGCGACAACCCCGATATTCTCGGGAGGGTCCATCATCTCCACTCATCAGACCCATGGACACTTAGGCAGTGGTCCAAGAATGGTGGAGTCTTGGTTACGAGCTACGAGAGATTTCGAAGAATGATTACGACCATGACGACGCAAAAGGCAAAAGGAAACGCACCCTCGATTGATGTGGAAAAGATCCTGTTAGAATACCCTACCCTAGTTGTTGCAGACGAGGCCCACAAACTGAAGAACCCGGGCTCGATCTTGAACTCACTGGCGAAACGCTTCAAGACAACGAGCCGTATTGCATTGACCGGATCGCCTCTCAACAATCATCTGGAAGAATACTTTACTATGGTTGATTGGATTGCTCCTGGCTACCTTGGTACCATTGTGAACTTCCGTTCCAAGTACTCGGAACCTATCAACGAAGGGCTGTACAGCGACAGCACGCCCTTTGAGCGACGATTGTGTCTCCGCAAACTGCACGTCCTCAAGCGTGATCTGGATCCTAAGATCGATCGAGCTGACATCTCGGCCATCGCGAAAGACATGCCCACCAAGACCGAGTTCTTCATTACCGTTCCACTTACCGAGTTGCAGACGCGAGTTTACAACATTTATGTCAAATACATGCTGGAGACTTATCGCCTACACAACTCAAGAACGCTGAACGCTACCATCTGGGACTGGATTTCGATGTTGTCATGGCTCTGTCATCATCCGTCCTGCTTTCTCGTGAAACTCAAAGAGAGGATTGAAAAGCAAAAAGGACATCTGATCGAAAAGCAAAAAGAAGAGCGCCTTGAAAAGCAGAAGGCAGACAGTCGGGACTTGACTACATCTACTGATGAAGGTGGCGACGCCGCTGCCGCTGCCGCAGCACCAGCAACGCAAGAGGACATCGCTGCACCTCCAGAAACCCTGAAGGAGGACACTCAGCTCGACACCGAAGGCCCTCTGGCTGTGGCGATGCGTGAGGTATTCGAGATCTTGGAGGAGGTGGACAAGCCCGGACTGATAGACGACCCATCACTTTCCTATCGGACCTATGTTGTCCAGCAGATCTTGAAAGAAGCAAACGCAAACGGTGACAAGACCCTGCTCTTCACTCACAGCCTCCCGACATTGAACTATCTCGAGAGGATGCTGAATGACATGCAGTATCCATATTTCCGACTGGATGGCTCGACTGCTGTCTCGAAGCGCCAAAATTCGACCAAAGCGTTCAACAAGAAGGATGACTCGCAGGTCTTTCTCATCTCTATGAAAGCGGGTGGTCTCGGACTCAATCTACAAGGCGCCAATCGTGTCATTATCTTTGACTTTAGCTTCAACCCGTCATGGGAGGAACAAGCCATTGGCCGGGCGTTTCGTCTTGGCCAGACGGCGCCGGTATATGTCTATCGCTTTCAGTCCGGGGGCACTTATGAAGACATACTCTTCAACAAGGCCGTATTCAAGACCCAACTTTTTGGACGCGTGGTTGACAAAAAGAACCCCAAGCGACAAGCGACAAAGTCACGAATGGCTTACTTGTTTCCGGTCAAAGATGTACCCAAGCTGGACTTTGCTGAGTGTTTGGGAAAAGACCCCAAAGTTCTTGATGTAGTCATTGAGCGCATAGACTGCGTTCGAAGCATCGTGCTAACGGAGACCTTCCAGAAGGAGGATGACGAGGAACTCAACGAGGAAGAGCGGAATGAAGCCGAAGAGGAGTATCGTGATCAACGTCTAATGCGCGAGGATCCGGTGGCGTGGCAGGCCAAGCAGCTTAAGGCTCAAGCAGATTATCGAGCGCAGCTTCAAGCCGAGAATCAAGCCCGGCATGAAGCCCACATGGCCGATGTGTATGCAGTGCAGCAGCGTCTTGCCGCAGCAAACCAATTCTGGAATCCGAGTGCTCCTATGCAGTATGGCCCACCGGTTGCAGGTGCCATGAACACTATGCAGTATTGGCCTAACCCGGCATACTCTACTGAACAAACCATTGCGACTCCTATGGGCAACCTGCCACTATCCAGCTTCCCACCACCTCCGTTCACCAGAGCAGATTTCGACCTGCCACGTGCTGTTAATCAACAGGCTCCTTCGGCTGCAAATGCGCGCATGGCCTATGATGACACTTTTCAGGATTTTCCCCAGCAGCCTCCGAACACTCGTCGGGCCACTAGTGCAGATCCTGACATTGAGATGGAATGATTGCCCGCACACCGAACAGGACGGACAACCAGTGGAGTGATTCAGAAGAGCATGCTGTTTTGACGAGGGGTCGAGTTTTCCACGAGTTCTGTCACCTGTGGATCAGATGCACATGGAGTGGATTGCACAGTTCTAATGGCCGGCTTTTGCACAAGAGGCGCTGAAGGTTTCCTTTTTTTTCTTTTTTCTGTCATGTATGATCATAGGTTTTTTTTTGATCGGCGGCTGGGATTGCTTTTTTTTGCACCAAGAGATACCCCTTCTGTACGAGTTCAGCCTTACTTTTTCTACCAGCATCGAAATGGGGTTGTCAGGATTACTTTTTTTCTTCTCTCGCAGGGAGCATGGCACAGCATGGCGGCGGCGCACTTTATTGCATGGGCGTGGGTTTCTTTTCAGGCGAAAGGGCAACCGGTCAAAAAGGCGAATGGATTGATGACGGTTATGATGGTTCACGGTGACGAACATGATCAAGAAAATCAATGATGCCCAACTGAAGCATGCAGTGAGAGATGGAGTAGCCAGAGCCAAAAGTTTTGTACAGCAGATAGACGTGGAGCTTTGCATTCAGACTGCGAATTGTGAGAATACAGTAATCAATGGATAGAAAGGATAAGTTAGGTTTCTCTACGTTTTCGTGTCTTTCGTAGGCGGTGTGATAGTAGCTACGATTGTGGTATTGTAGAGATTGAATGGGATGGAAACTCGGGAGTATAAATAAACACTCGAGGTCTATGAGACTGGTAGTAGTAGTCATGATTTCTTGAACAAGTGTACAGTGTTCGTCAGAACGGGACCACTTTTGCTAATGTCGTGCCACGTAGCCGATGGTGGTCATGTCAAAAGTGTGATGTGATGAAGTTTCTTGTACTCATTGGGTACAATCCGGTTTATATTCCTTGGTAGGGTCGTCCGTTTGGATACTTTAGATCTTCTTGGTCAACGCAGTCCGGTGGTTGGTCCCACAATAAATTGAATATATGGTACAGTACAAGATATCAATTATTTTGCTCTCCATGTCCTTCAAGAATCCAGCAACCAACCAACAACGGATTTGAAACTGACCTGGACCAAAAGAACAAGCGATACTATTTTACATCGCCATCACCGCCAAACCCAACAACTAAAGGTACCACTACTTCTAGTACTTGTACTGTACTTGCGAGAGGAAGTGGACGAGTATTTTATTATATCTGGCAACGACTCATTGATAAACCTCTTCGACTGCTCAATCTGGTGGTGGCAGTGGATATTCCGACGTGGATTAGCGATGAAATTGGGATCATATATTTCCGAGAACGTCTTCCTCCATATCCCGCCTTGCTTGACCGAGGGGAAGAGAGGACACGAAGACCGCAATGATGACGGCCATGACGACGACCACAGCTCTACAAGACATAGAAATGGAAGCGAATACGACAATTTGGACGGTGAGACCCGACAACGAGAGTGGACATTGACATTGGTGTTCTTCATCACCGGAAATCCAGGGTTGATAGGGTACTATCGACCGTTTTTGTCGGGGATCGTTGAGAATTTGAACTTGGACTTGGATGACCAGAAGGGCCGACACAGTCACGGCCACGGTCGCGGTCGCGGTCCAGTGGTGGTAGCTGGATTCAGCTTGGGAGGATTCGAAGTCGAGTCCGGTTCGGGACAAGCACAAGGAGGTTCGGGAAGTGATGGAGATGGACATGGAGATGGACATGGAGATGGAAATGAGAATGAGAATGACGAAGAGAGTCAAGATCAAGATGCGTGGCTTCGAGAACTGATGTATCCTTCTTCGTCCTCCTCCAACGAGCAAGTGTACTCCTGGCCAGAACCCGCGACGAGAAAGCCGAACTGCAGTGAACAAAGACAAAGACTTTACTCCCTCCGGGATCAAATCGAATTGAGTTATGCGCGCGTGGAGAAACTGGTCAGCTCTCTCAGCACCATCGCCTCCCTCGGTTCTAGAAACGAAGAAGACGCTTCAAGTTATACAAGTCGTCTCGAAGACAAAGACAATTCTTCTTCTGGCAATGCCAATGTCAATGTCATCCTCATGGGTCACAGTGTGGGTGCATATATCGCATTGGAGATTGTGAGGTTATGGAATGAACGACTTCGACACTCACATACTACCATCCAGACGCAAACCCACGACCACGACCACGACCGCGACCAGGGCCACGAACATGCAACCACCGTACCCACGACCACCGCTTCAACCCTTAACGACAACACCAGCACCATCAGCAAAGTGCTACCTTGGACACCCATCGCCTGCATCCTCCTCACCCCCACAATCATCAACATCCACGAATCCCCTTCCGGCCGCCTCACCACACCTTTACTCACCACATCCTATCTCTCAATACCCAATCTAGCCCAGATTCTCGTCCATCTCCAAACATCACTCCTCCCTCGCAAAGCGCTGTCATGGCTAATCCAAAAAGTCACCAACCAAAAACAAAACTCTCACGGCCTAGAAACGACGGTGGCTTTTTTGACAAAATGTCCCATGGGAGTCAAACAGGCGCTGTATATGGCGGGCGATGAGATGAGGGAAATTAGAGGGGATAAATGGGGAGAAGAGGTTTGGGGTGCAGCAGCCGCGACAGCAGCAACAGCATCTCCCTCCACATCTACATCCACGTCCACGTCCACATCCAACCAGTCCTTGACCAAAAGTAGTGCGAGTCCGAGGCTCTACTTCTGGTTCGCCAAATCAGATCACTGGGTCGCAGACCTGACGAAACAGGAGATTCAAAAGATCAAACTTGGCGGCGGAGTGGTTGAGAAAGATTGTTTCCGTTTCAATATACCCGGCATTAACGACTACGACCACGACCACGACTACGGCAATGCCACAGCCACTGCTAGGGAAGAGGAGGTGCAATTTAAACAGCACGACGAACCAAATCAAGCGCCAATGACAAAGATATGTGAGACAGATGGACTTGTCCATGCCTGGTGTTTGGATCAGAGCGAGTTCGTGGCTCGGCGAGTTTCGGGTTGGATTAGGGAGGTACTACTAGACAGTACTAATAACTGTGTATGACCGGACCCCTAGTCCCATTTCCATCATATCTAGAATCCAGTGACTGAAAGTAATTCTGCGAATGATATTCCAGCAATGACAGTGGTATTCCTGTTGCCATGCTATGGACGGGTTGTCTACCTTTGAGCCAGACCAGCCCTCCTGAAAAGCTCGCCCAGAACATCAGGCTTCTGAGAGGAAGCTTCCTGAGGAACCATGCCTGCCATGGTATGATGTTGCTGTTGACTCGCGCCGTCGAAGTTATGTGTCCTCACACTCCATCCAGCATCAGCCGCTCGTTGCTGCCCAAACAGCTGTTGGAGACTAATTGGCTGCCCAGGCATAGGGGCACTAGCTTGATGGTTTTGTAATGTTTGTTCCGCCTGTTGTATTCCTCCGTTGGTGTGTTGCGCAACCGCCGTGGATGCGGCGGCCTCGGCGGCTTGGCGACTTGCTCCGGCATGGTCTGCCAACGACTTCATCAAGTCGCCGTTCAACTTTTGCGCGTGTTCTGTAGATGATCCGGGTACATCATGGAAAATATATACCCCGTAGATCTTCTGCTCATCGCCCTCCTTGAAACTGATGATCACATATTCCCCTGTGATTTCCACCCCGGCATTCTCTCCTTCTCTCAACTCTGCTTGAAAATTGTCCAAGCCTCTCCTGTTGAGGACAATGGCGCAATATCGGTCTTCCCCGTATGATCCGGGCGAAAGCTCGCAGATGAACAACGAGCCTTCTATTCCTGTTTTGGTCCATTCCGGCTGTGGCATCGGAGAGAATTCGTAGACGACGGCGTATGGTGCGATTGATAATATGGAAGTGATGGCAGGATTGATGCGCTTGAGTACGGATAGATTCAGCTCTTCATTGGTGCGGTTGGGAGGAGGAGGGTGAGTCGGATAGTCGGATTGATATCCTTGATTGTCTGATTCGTAGTCTGAGCCTTGCACAGCCGGTTGCGTCGATGATAACGATGTTGAATCGGCGGGAGCAGATGTAGGCGGAGGAGTGGGTTGAGGCTGTTGCTGCTGTTGCTGCTGTGTCTGCGTCTGTGTTTGCGTGGTGGAGGACATGGGAGGGTATCTCGGAAATTCGACGGACTGTTGTCGCCTCGAATTCCCCGGTCGCCGAAAAGACATGACGGCGGAAGCAGAGGAGATTGAGTTGCCTCAAAGGCGAGGGCTGCAGATTGTTGCGACGGTCAATATGAGACGATTGCACCTACCTTGCGGGTAGGTACCTGCCTTTAGGGCCTTGAAGCAGCACTATAGCGTTCAAGTTGTGCAGTAGTTCTTGCGAACGGAGATCAGGACAAGAGATACCTAGGGGCTTCTAGGTGCGGCATGAACCTTGTCACAGGCCTGTTTGTAGTTGTCTGTACACAGACTGTATGTGCCAGTCAAGCCGTTATTGGTGATTTGGCGCAGTTGACGTCGTTTATACTGCCTGCGTGATTACTGTTACTGTTGTACTGTCGAGCATTTGCAAGGCTGGCGGAGTGGTCAGAAAGGGGCAAGCGCGACCCCAGAGTAGCCGCACCTCGCGCTAGTCCAAATTGTAAGTAGTTCGACTTCTGATCCGCAACGACACGTTGAACTGCTAACAAAGCCATTTACCCCTAATTTTTTGGCCCAGCGCAGTCTGTCAGTCTGTCGACAACCACCATCATCTTCCGTCTGTCTTGCCAGCTTCAACGTGTCAACCAACGCGCTGGTTTCCCCTGTCTGTTATTCCATTTCAAGCCGCAGTTGTCAGCCACGGCGCCCTCTTCCTCAGCACTGTTATCCTAATCCTGCCACTTGTCGAGATGTCTTCACCAATGAATCCGGTATGCACTGTCTCGCTCCTATCCGCACCCGCAAACAGCAGCACCGTCAGGATTCGCACCACCTCTGCCGCCCTCCTCCACAATTATACTATTCCTTGCCGTCATGTTCTCTACTAATAACATGCGATTGTCCGATGTGCAGATCCGGAGAAAGAAGAATGTGAAGAAGGGCATCCAGTTCTGTCTCATGGTGTGCGGTGCCAGCGGAACCGGTACGATGGATCATCCTCTCTACGCTTGATCGGAAATGTACTGACCACTTCAAGGCCGGACTACATTCGTCAACACCCTCTGCGGCAAGCGAGTCCTTCAACCCAAGGATGCCGACGATGCAGCCAATGCCCACCTGGAAGAAGGTGTTCGGATCAAGCCGGTGACAGTTGGTAGGTGGATGATAATACATACTGTCCTAGTGTAATTGTGGTCTGACAGCGTTTGGCAGAGCTGGAGTTGGACGAAGAAGGTACTCGTGTCTCATTGACCATCGTGGACACGCCTGGCTTCGGAGATCAGATCGACAATGAAGCCTCTTTTGGCGAAATCGTTGGCTACCTCGAGAGACAGTACGACGACATTCTCGCCGAAGAGTCTCGTATCAAGCGTAACCCTCGATTCCGCGACAACCGTGTGCATGCCCTGCTTTATTTCATCACACCCACCGGCCATGGACTTCGCGAACTCGACATCGAACTGATGAAGCGTTTGTCTCCACGTGTTAATGTCATCCCCGTTATTGGCAAGGCCGATTCCCTGACCCCTGCCGAATTGGCCGAGTCGAAGAAATTGGTCATGGAGGATATTGAGCATTACAGAATCCCTGTCTACAACTTTCCCTACGACATCGAGGAGGATGACGAAGACACTGTCGAGGAGAATGCGGAGCTTCGTGGACTGATGCCTTTTGCCATTGTTGGATCAGAAGATGTGCTTGAGATTGGGGGTCGACGTGTTCGAGCACGACAATACCCTTGGGGTGTGGTTGAAGTGGATAACCCTCGTCACTCGGACTTCCTGGCCATTCGCAGCGCTCTTTTGCATTCCCACCTTGCCGACCTCAAGGAAATCACCCACGACTTCCTGTATGAGAACTACCGTACGGAGAAACTCAGCAAGAGTGTGGATGGAGGCCTCTCGTATGATTCCTGCAACCTTGATATACTGTGACAGAGACTAACAATTGTGCAACAGGGGTCAAGACTCGTCGATCAACCCCGAAGACCTGGCCAGCCAGTCGGTGCGCCTGAAGGAAGAACAACTGCGACGTGAAGAGGAGAAACTACGCGAAATCGAAGTCAAGGTGCAGAGAGAGATCAATGAGAAGCGACAAGAACTGCTGGCGCGGGAGAGCCAACTCCGGGAGATCGAGGCCCGGATGCAACGAGAACAGAGCCAGTCAGTGGATGACCTCAACGGCCACGGCCACCAAGAGGCATAAAATCGATGACATCAGCCGACCGAGCGGTGTCTTTGTTCTTGCGGTGTCATGCAGGCATGGATAAAAGTGAGACAGACTCGTGTTCATTCGTCTCAGGTCGGCGTCGGCTTACTGAAGGTGAGGCTGCCACAACACAGGCGGTGAAGCATTCAGGGTTGTTTGTTAGATGCTTGATTCTCCCGCTTGAAGGGATGGTGGATCTGGAGCAGTAGAGTAGCAACATTCTAATCAGCGCGGTCTCCATGGACCAAAGATTTCTTTTGAGCGAGCAACTTCAACTCTTGATAGAAACTGGTAATTGTTCAGTCCAGAGCTTGTTGCCCAGGTTCAAGTCTCCTTTTCCCTTGACGCCTCGCGGCTGATTCGTCTGTGCCTGAGGAGCCGGTGACCCGATGCATATTTTCAGGTTACACAGCAGGGGGGGCGGGAGCTTAAGAGGAGACAAGCGTGGGGTACATATCAAGTGCATACTACTAGTAGTACCTCGAACAGCAGATGCAGAAAGAGAGCGGGTGGTATGTAGAGATTGGATGGTTCTTCCAGTTTGAATGCGGCTGCTGCAGTGGCCCTGTACAGCTGGCGGTGTCAGGCACTGCACTGCAGGGTAGCAGTAGGTAACTGAACACGCCAAATAACAGGTGAACAGGTCACGGTGTTGCAGGTGCGTATAGAGGCCGGGGATGATTCGGGGGCGGCGGAAGCTCAAAGTTGCGGGCGCAGACGCAGCCGCAGATGCAGTTGGTTACAGGGGCCGCGCAGCTTTCGCGGAGGCGGGGCAGACAATCAATAATCAATCGATGACACCGCGATGTCACTGCAGCCTGTGGCAGGCCAGGAAGGAATCTCATCTCATTCACAATTCACCGCGCCAGCCATCGAACTTGAACAAGCATTTAAATCGCGCACTGCAGTGTGACCCTGACCCTGACCAGCCTATGGCCTCTTGATTCATGATCACTGCAGTCTGGGATGGTTGGGTCTGCATATGTGCATGTACAGTACTACCACTGCATTATTCTTTTTCCTCGGCCTGGAGGATCTGGGGTCTGTTTTGTACAGTGCCTTTGGGAGCTGAACATGAATGGATATTCTAGCACCCTGAACTTGAGGCAGATAACATTGCAGTGAGTGATGCTAGACCGGTGAGAACTTGAAGTTAATCAATGCAGTGGTGCCGCTTGCCCCGATGTGAATCCCTTTAGCCTGGGGTGCAAGCTCATCAACCCTGGCCGGTCAGGATCAGTGTAGTGGCCTGTGGGATGGAGGGTGTGCAGCGCATCTTTTATGCATCGATAGTATCTCTAATTCACCTCTCCTCGTCCCCAGCAGTAGTCGTAGTAGTATTTTTTCATTTTCATTAATTGGTCTTTGTTGGTTTCATAACTCGAAGCTGCTTTCCAGCCTCTGAGTCTCCCTAATGCAAAAGTCGGTGCAGTCGCTTAACGCGGGACTGCAACCGAACCGGGTTCAAGCCTGAGGCACTTCGAATCCGTCACTGCGGTCAGCAGGTACCACAACCACAACCACAATACAACCTCGATCTCAAGCTCAAGCTCAAGCTCGACCACATTCATATAACTCGCACGTTCAATTTGTCCGATGACCCAACACGTCAGCCAGCCTCACATACAGCGTATGAACCCTGTTGCACCGATCCGGCCGGCTATCCATCCGCCCTGCTTAACTGCTTCGAGGATCTGTACCGGCCACTGCGGTGGTGTCTCACGCTCCGCTCCATCCTGCCAGCGCGCGTGTGAGTCCGGCACTGCGGTGGCAGACGAGGCGTTGACCCCTACAGCCACACAGTGCAGAGACGGGACCTTTTTTCCAGCTGGTTATAACGGTACGATAGTCCGAGCATAGTAACGTCTTTGGGTTATCCGATGATAAAACGGCTGTATTGCTTTGCTTCTCCTCCAGCTCCATTCCATATCTTCTTCCATGCTGACCTACCTTAGGTACTAGCAACGTTTCGCTGGCTGTGCGGTTTCCACCCCTTGACCGTAGATCCTGGCCACTCGAACAATTTGAACCCAAGATTGTCAGGGAGCCGCAGAACCCTAAAACTTACCTATATTTCCGAGTCAATATCTCGGGATTTCTTCAGTCGACCAACCTATGAACTGTTTGTTCAAGCACCGATTGGGGTATCGTGAGTATACTGTACCTCGCTAGGAAACTATACAAGGTGTATAGCTAGTTCAAACCAATACGACGAATCCATCGAGCAAGAGCAGGGAAGGGAAGGTCAGCATTGGCAGTCAAGAAGTCGGTCATTAGTCGTATAACGCGACCGAGCCACGAGGGAACAAGGTTCAGTGATCAAGCACAGACAAGCAGTGTCGTCGTCAACCTTGATCTTCAAAGTTAGGTTGCCGACCGACCCGCTTGTCCGTCCATCAGTCATTCTGACACTTACCGCTTTTCTGCCCGGTTATTCGTCACTGGCTGAACCCGCCATTGAAACTCTAACTATCTTTTGCGACGAACTCCGTTTGCCAGGACCCTGCGACGCCGATACTGTTGCATTGCTCGCATCATCCCGCGTCTCGAGCTCGGTTGGTACCTGTGTCTCGTTTCCCGCGCCCCACAATTCAAGTCAGGAAAGCATTGACTTCAGAGAGTGACGCTGGTACCTGTTTTTGTGCCGGGTCGCCGGTTAGCCGGTCGCAATCTCATCAACCGCCGCATTTGCCCCAACCATTGCAAACCAAAAAGACCGATCTTACAGTATCCCCTCCAAAAACCCCACGTTCATATCACTTCTGCAACTGATTGCCGTCTTGGAACCTCTGCAATTTTCTCTCTTGGAATGAACTGGACATTTTACTTTACAGTTTGCTCTATTGGCGGCTGGATACCTAGTCCACCGTCATGTCAGTAATGACCTCGAGTCCGCCAGCGCCGCCGACACGAACCTCCAGCGGGTTTAGTCTCCTGTCCAAGATCAAGTCGCATAAAGAGAACAATAAGTATCTCTCGCCTTCAAGTCCTCGACCTTCGGCGGGGGTCCATCGCACAGGAAGTTATGGCAGCATCTACAACCAACCTGCTCGGTCTTCGCTTTTCTCGGTGCCGGCGCAGGAAGGATCAGGACTGAAGTCTCGGCGCTTGAGTGCGAGCCCGCTCGATGACTTTGTGGTGGACGATGTGTGTGCGCTGGAAGATGAATTCGTGTCGGCATCCAAGTTTGGCCGTCGAAAAGAGATAGGCAAGGGTGCCAGTTCGACGGTCAGGATAATGGTGCGGAGAGCGGACAAGAAGGCCGAGTACCCTCGGCAATATGCGGTCAAAGAATTTCGCAAAAGGTCGGCGCGTGAGACGGAAGAAGAGTACGTCCGCAAAGTCAAGTCGGAATACACCATCGCTCGATCGCTGCATCACCCCAATATTGTGGAGACGGTTCGACTGTGCACGAGCAACGGCCGCTGGAACCATGTCATGGAATACTGCCAGCAGGGCGAACTGTTTGCTCTTTTGGAGCGGAAATACTTCAAGGCGGAGGACCGCAACTGCATTTTCAAACAGGTTCTTCGAGGGGTGCATTACTTGCATGAACATGGCATTGCCCATCGAGACATCAAGCCGGAAAACCTGCTCATGACCGACGAGGGGCATATTAAGATCACCGACTTTGGCGTCTCAGAAGTCTTTTGTGGCGACCACCCGGGCATACCGTCATCACGAGGCCTTTGTGGCCAGGGGATGAGGGAGCCTCGCAAATCGGCGCCGGGAATCTGTGGATCCAAACCATACATTTCGCCCGAAGTGCTGGCGCAAGATTCCGAATATGATCCGACCAAGCTGGATGTTTGGAGTTGTGGAATTTTGTTCATGACAATGTTCCATGTGGGCAACCCGTGGCAAAGCGCGAGCAAAAAGGAGCTGAATTACTCGCTGTTCATGGAAGGTTGGGAAGCTTTTCTGGACAGGGCCGACGACCTGCCCATCGACGAGGCGACGTATCCTCAGTGTGGCCCTATTTTCAATGCTCTGCCGTCTCACGCTCATCGAAGATGTATTCTTAAAATGCTGCATCCGGACCCAACCAAGCGGTGCACCATTGCCGATGCGCTTCAGGATCGTTGGGTCAAGAGCATTGATTGCTGCTCGCCTGAAGTTATTGGGACGACACTGTCCAATGGCATCGATGTCACCAAGAATGACTGCGACCGCGTGGCGGCGAAAATGAGGGTCCAAGCAAAACATGATCATCTTCCGCCGCCGGTTAAACGATTGCCTCAGCATCGCTTTGACATGGGTGATGGCACGTCTCGATATGATAGATGATGGTCGATGGATGGTATGTAGCCAGGTCAGGCTGGTCTGCTGCGTCGGGCTCAGGCTCCTTGTCGTGGGTATGCTACGTCGAGGTTGCGGCTGTTTGGCACGGCCCTTTTTTGTTACAGTTGAGTGTGTTCTGTCGATTCTGGTTCGCGTTACGAAGTGCTCGGAAGCGCTAGGAGTCCAGAGATTTGATTCGATCCGCGTCTTAAAAATGGGGGCGGAAAGCGATGCTTTTGTGAATGAGTATTCTGTTCAGAATGCGTCGAGCATTCATGATGGTGATGGTTACGGACGAGGAAGAAAAAGAGGGAGGTAGACTGCTTGCTGATCGCGTTATTGTATATGTCTCTCACAGATACGATAAGGTATTAGGTTAATCAATCGGTACGAGATTGGACAGTAAAAGTTGACAAAATAAGACTGCAGGGAAGTGTATATGATTTATCAGAGTCCGAGTCTCAAGGGGTGTGTATACGGATATGTTTGGGATGGCCGGTTTTGCTCCGCATCAGACCGCTTCTGCCAACAGACACATGCACGGAGACAAACAAGGGAAGCGTGGATGGTTGGTTACGGAGACGAGTCACAAAGATCGATCCATCCCCTGAAGGCACGGCAGTAGTATCGAACTCGTGCGTTGTCTAGATCAGCAACCGGAAAGACAAGGGGGGGAAATGGTGGTACGACGGTGAGACGAACTAGGAGACGTGCATGCGAGATTGCAAAAGATGCCAGACGGACTCTCTACTGATGTCCGTATCGGTGTAGACGGAGTACATCCAAATTGTATACCTTATATCGTCCTCGTGCAGGTTGATACAGGCCAGGCTGAGACGTGGTGGGATGGACGGCTGTGATTGGAGTACGAGAAGATAAGATGGTCGAAAGGCTTCAAGTCCAGCCATGACTGCGCCACAGACGCCACACCCCCACGCCACATGGTGTGCGGTTTTCGGCGGTTGGCTTCGTCAGGCCGAGGTGACTGTCAAGAAAGGACTCACATCCCACCACATCCCACTACAGTGGTACACTTCACGTCCAAGTTGTTGTTAACACAGTGGTTTGATTCTCCGTCTACTAGTATTTCTTTACTAGCAGTAGGCCTCAAGGTATCTTGACACTGCACTGGCTATTCGCCTGCAGAATTAAGTATCTCTGCTCTCAGGTTATCCCGCATCCCTGTCAACACCTATTGTGGCATTTGCGCAATTGAGGAAGCGAAGTCGGTCAACTTCAACTTGTTACCAGGCGTCCATTCCATTCTCTGTACGCCACGCCGGGTTGAACAGCTGCCTGTCCTGCAGAAGGAGTGGCATTGATACAGAACGTCTAGCTCACTGGAGACCAAAATCAATTGAAAGAGTCAGACGACACGAAAGGACACCAGCACAGTCCCAGAACTTATATCTCAATGGCGGACACCAATCCCAATCCCTCCGGCTCGGAGCCAAATGCCAATACTGCTGCCACGGACACACCATTGCTGGACTTCGCATCACCGCCCAAGCTACCCGTCCCAAGTCCAACAGAATACCCGCGCTGCCACCCAGACGGCCGCCCCTTGACCGAAGCCGAAGTCGAAGCTCAAGAAGCGCTCAAACGAGCCGAACGACAAGCAACGCCCGAACCCAGCAACTTTGCCATCGCATTTCCCGACAACTTACCCAGCCCACCATTCTTGCACGTCGATGGAATTCCCAACTTTCGCGAACTAGGTGGATATCGATGTCTTCCACCATCGTCAAAATCCCAGGTGGACTCCTCCTCCACCACCACCATCTCCTCCAACTCAACTTACGTCCTTCGTCGCGGCATACTCTTCCGCTGCGCCCATCCGACCCATCTAACCCCAAAAGGAGCCGAGTACTTGACCCGCACACTCAATGTCCACGACATGTACGATCTCCGCTCCGCGCCCGAAATCGCACGTCTCGCAACCACCGTCGCCAACAGTCCCAAGGACGTATACCCTCTCGCCGACCCAGAAACAGGATGCGTCGACAACGTTCCCGGCCTAAACCGACACTTCACGCCCGTCTACCAAACTGAAGACTATGGCCCTGTAGCTCTCGCGACCAAACTCCAATGGTACACGACCGTCCACATGCACGACGAGGAAGTCGGATTCGCATACTCTGAGGGCTTTGTCAAAGCGTATCGCGACATTGCGACGCATGGTGGCTCAAAGGGTGCTTATGCGACCATGTTTCGCCATTTATTGGAAAAGCCAAACGATCCGCTTTTGTTCCATTGTACGGCCGGCAAGGATCGGACGGGTGTCTTTGCTGCGCTCGTGTTGAAATTGGTTGGTGTCGATGAGGAGACGATTTGTTGGGAGTATGCGCTTACGGAGCCGGGACTGGGAGAGTGGCGGAACCAGTTTATTGATCGGATGACGCAGACGGGGTTGGGGTCTGGTGGTGGGACGGGTCATCCTAAGATTCAGACGGAGGGTAGTGCGAAAGTTGAGAGGCCTGGAATTACAAGAGAACAGGCCGCTTTGATTTGTGGCTCTCGTGCTGGAAATATGCGTGCTTTCCTCAGGACCGTGGTGGATGGCGAGTTTGGGGGTATTGATAACTATCTGGTTCAGAAGTGTGGGTTGACGAAGCAAGAAGTTACCAAGTTAAGAGATGGGTTGATTGAGACCGTGCCTGAGGATCGAGTTGTCACGCCGGTGGGGATTGATGGGTGGACGCCGGAGGGTGGTGTCGTTGATCGTTAGGACTTGATTTCTATCTTTGTCACACTTTTAAGTTTCTCTCGAGGATAGGAAATAGATCCCGATGCTAGATAGATAGTATATAGGTATCACAGGATAGACGTGATCAGATCAGAATCAGATAGGAATCTAGAAGTATAACTAAACTGAAGAGGAAACTGAAGCAGGTTTAATTCGAATTCGGACTGGACGGACATGTATAGAACAGAAATACATTACATCTATAACTTCCGTCTCAGCCATCCATGCACCCACGGCCGTGGGCAAGTAGTACAATCGCCACGCTTGAACGCACACATGCCAGGCAGGCCAACACCAACTTGCGTCGCTGCAGTAGTACCTCAATTACCACTGCCAATTCGACTTTGCGTACCTTAACCTTGCGGACGCAGAACTGTAGGGTACTAGTATTCAATGTAATAAGAATTCGAATAGTGGGATTCTGGCAGAGGTTCGGCTCGGCTCGATATACACATGTGCACACCGTGACCCCTGTAATATGGCACACACAAGGACCAACGTCTCCGCTCTCCTAGTCGTACACTGCTGGCAAAATTGTGGGGATACAATTCTCCGGTATTATGTGTGTCACTTGTCGAGCGGAGGACATGTCAGGGGCGTCGACATGGAATTCCTTGAGGCTTGCTTCCTGAATCGCCGTCTACCAAGCTTTCTCGACCTTTTCAAGAGTCATGCCTCTTCTCCTGAGCTGCTACGGCACCAGCACCACCCCCAGTTCCAGTGCCGGATCCTGCCGCAGAACCATGACCACCACGCGGACCGGGACTAGCGGTGCCAGGGCCTCGGGTCGGACTCGCGCTGGCACTCGTGTTGCCCCTCCTATCGGTCTTCTTGATGAGATTGGCAAAGAACTGTGCTGCCGCCTCGTTGCTCTGTTTGCCCGAGGTAATCTGTGAAAGTGGGTTCTGCTGTTGTGGTGTTCCATCGGCTGCTGCAGTTTCACTACCTTGACGACGCATGGGCGTGCTGACTCCGGCCGAAGCGGATGCTGAGCGTTCTAGTCCCGGCGCCGAAGATGAAGCCGTTGTGGACGAGGCAGAGGCAGACATGGAGGCGGCAATTCTGTTGCGCATGTTTTCGCGCTCTCTCAACCTCCTCATGGCTTCTTCGGCGTCAAAATCAATTCCGTTGACGTTGATCTGGTACGGACCGATACGCTCTGCCATTGTCGGGTTGGAAACCCTGTCTTCAACCACGACGCCCGAAGATCCAGATCCACCACCTGCCGGGTTTTCTTGTCGAGACTTTCTCTGTTCCTTTTCGTCCTCGGCCTTGAGTTTCTCCAGCACTTCGTATTGTGTCTGCAAGAACTCTTGCACCGATGGGACAACAACAGTCTCATCATGTGTCCGTGGCTGGAAGGAAGGACGCTGCTCTGCCGGGTTGCGCAAGGTCGATTCATACGTGTACACTGCCGACTGCGACTCGGATTCTGATTCTGCTTCGAAATTGTTTTGAGGGGAGGTTGCGGTCTGCAAGTTCAACGTCTGTTCTGGGGGCTCCTGAATCTCCACGGACCAGGCATTGGCAATGATTTCCGGGTCAAAGCCGTCCTTTAAAATGCGAATCTTGCCCCAAGAGTCCCAAGAGGGTGGGACAAGGATCTTATCTCGGTCTACAATGTTGTGTTTGGCCACCTCGCGCTTCAGCAGAGAATGGATGCTCAGACTGGAATGGATCAACGTGCGCACATTGTTCGGGTCATAGGTAGCCGTGTAGACCAACGAAGCGCCGTGTTTGAGCAGAACACATCGGAGCCACTGCATCAGGAAATCGAATTGGTCCTCGCCCCAGCCATAGTCACGCTCCAAAACTTCGATTTTCTCCGCCCGCGTGCACACAACCGACAGAGGAATGCCCAGTCCTTCGTCCCATTCCCCCGGGCCTAATAGGGGTACCGAAGCACCTGGATCTATGGTGCTGTTAATGTTTGTCGTGGACTGAAGCGCAGCCGGAGCATCAGGCCCAACTCTTTTTTCTTTCCACGCCGTCATGGTCTCTTCCATTTCAATCTTTGTCTGTTCGTCCAGACTGAGAATCACCGAACGTAGCAGTCGGATCCACTGACGGAGTTGTCGGGCCCATTTGAACGGCTCCTCCCAATCCAACAAGATAGTAATCAATGTATCTTTGACGGTTTTGGTGGTGAATAGCGGCTTGAGTAATGGTGCAAAACTCGCGCTGGGGTTGGCCAGCATGTACACATTTACTCGTGCCAACACGTCTTCTTGGTCCGCGTCCAGGACATCGTAGTATGTATAGCCCAAGGCGTAGCGGTTTGAAATCGGTGCCGTTCCTCCAGGCTGTCCGCTCCCTGTCCCCGCTCGAGGCTGTCTCCGTCGGTCGTGGGCTCCATGTCGAGGACGAAGATTCGGGGGGTTCAGCTGTTCAAGCAATTCGCGCTGCCGTTCGGGAGTCCCGCCGAGAATGATCAGTTGTTTCTCCGAAACGTCTTTGCCTTTGGAGGCGCTGTTTAACATGGGCACCCATATTGTAGATTGTTTGCTGCCGACACCGTCTTTGCTCATGGGCCGAATTGAGGAGGGAGGAGGAAGAGGGCGTGTCGACATCATATTCGAAGTGGATAGTGTATGAAGGCCAGACGGTACAGGCTGGGACGCAGTCAACATGGCGAGAATTGATAACGTTCAAGGGTTGCTTCAAAGCCAACGTCAGGTCTCTTGCAAGATCGAGGCCATGTCTCTCAGGCAGAAGAAGATTGTCATGCGCGATCGAGGGTGAAGCCGCAAGCCAACATTGATTAATGTAACCGAGAAAACTCGATGTCTCAACTACTGTAGGTAGATATCTGTGTGGTTGTGCAGTGATCGCGTCTCGTGAACCGTGTTTTATTTGTTGTCTCGTCTCTCCGCAGGCAAAGTACGGAGTCGGAATCGGAGTCGGAGTCGAAGATGGAGTTAAAACTACCCAAAATAAGCATACATTTAAGCATCAAATAAAAAAGTTCAAGTTCGTCATTTACCACAGGCACCACTGCAACCTACGATCTTGTCAACTCTGTCTATACGCTTTGAACAGACTCATTCCTCGCGCTTTAGAGAGCGAAAGAGAAAGAGAACCTTCACAAATAAGACCGGCAGCTTGAATAGTCCCACTGCAGCTGCCTCGTCTCGAACATAATGCGGCCATATTGAGCGCCACAACTATCCAGTTGTTATTCAAGCCCAGTCGAAATATCCTATTCTCCATATATAAACTACAACAATGAACGCAATCCGTCAAACCCAACTTTTGAACAAACGCGAGCTCGAAAATGCCACACCACCCTCTGCCTCCTGGCACGCCGACTACCGCGACACCGCATGGATTTACGTCGGCGGTCTCCATTCCGATCTCACCGAAGGGGACGTGGTCACCATCTTTTCGCAGTTTGGCAATCCCACACACCTGAATCTAATCCGGGACAAAGAGACGGGCAAGAGCAAAGGATTCGGGTTTCTCAAATATGAAGACCAGCGCAGTTGCGATCTCGCCGTGGACAATCTGGGCGGTGCGGAAGTTCTAGGGAGATTGTTGAGGGTGGATCACACGAGATACAAGAAGAAGGATGATGAAGATGAAGATACTTATCGCATTGATCGATGGGAGCAAGAAGTCGAGGCCGACGCAGGGATGAAGAACGGAGATGCTACGGACAGCGAAGATGTGGATGATGATGACGAGGAAAGACATCGCAGAAAGAAGTCTAAAAGAAGGCGATTGTTGAAGGAAGAAGAGGAATTGGAGGAGATGTTGGCAATCAAGCAAGATGGGGAAGAGGAGGATCCTATGCGAGAATATCTCATTCGAGAGAAGCGGGAGGAGGTTGAAAGAGCTCGGGAGCGGGAACGAGAACGAGACAGGGAAAGGCACTCAAGGCGCCATAAACATAGGCATCGACGGAGAGAATCAGAGGGGTCAGAGGAGGAAGATCGCGAAAAGAGACATCATCGACGGCGAGAAGCAGATGGATCAGAGAACGAGGAAGACCACGAAAGGAGACATCACCGACGACGGCACACTCAAAAAGGTGGCGACCGCGATGATGAAAAAGATTATCAGGAGAGAAGCGAAGAACGACGGCACAAGGATACCCACGATCGCCGGCATGGAAGTGATCTCGACGACCGTGATGACCGTCATGATGGACGGAAACGGAGATATTCGAGGGATAACAGAGACGATGACTACGACGACCGAAGCCACAGGCGCCGAGAAGACCGCGATTCTCGCTACGACTATTACCGCGATCGCGATCGCCGTCAAGAAAGCTATCGAGATAATAGTAGGGAGAGGAAATCATCACGGGATAGACGCTCAAGGCGTGGCGACGACTGAATTGGGGAGTGTCTGTCCTGTTCGAACCGCGTACGTCGACGACCTTCAATCTGCCTGGCTTGCTTTCCATGCCTTTCAAAGAGCCACTGAACAAGTCACGCAAAGAGGCGGAGGCTGAGCTTAGCTGTAGCTGGCTGCTGCTGCTTCCTCGAGCAGCTGGACCCCCTTCTCACGCAGCTTGAATTTCTCTGTGAAAGGCCCTGATTAGTGATGCTGAACCATACAAAATACTTGATTGATCGAAGCAAAGATATACGCCAGCAGTTTGGAGAGGTCAACTTACGAATCTTTCCACTTGCGGTCTTTGGATAGTCATCCACAAAGAAGACATACTTAGGGACCAGATGATGGCTCATACGATCCCTAACCCAGCGCTTGACCTCTTCGGTAGTGATGGGGGTTTGACCGGCGGGTAAATGGTGCCTGCGAACAATAAAGGCGGCGACGACTTCACCATATTTTTTATCCGGCAATCCAACCACACTGACTTCTGCTATTTTGTCATTGGCAAAGAGACAATTCTCAATTTCCAGAGGATGAATGTTTTCACCACCACGGATGATCAGGTCCTTAATACGACCAGTAATGCTCACATAACCGTCCTCATCGATCGAAGCTTCATCACCAGTATGCATCCATACCTTGCCCTCCTGGTCTGCCTTCATGACCTCGGCGGTCTTGTCCGGTTGGCCCCAATACTCCTTCATGACCAAGTATCCATGGACGGCCAATTCACCTCGTTCGCCTATATTGAGGAGTTTGTCGTGATCGAATGGATCCACGACTTTTGCTTCCACATGTGGGAGGAGTCGGCCGACGGTATTGATCCGCTTGTCGATCGGGTCGTCGGTCGTTGTCATGGCCGACACCGGCGAGGTTTCGGTCATTCCATAGCAGATGGTCAGCTCGGTCAGATTGAGCGTCTTGTGGAGTCTGCGCATCAATTCGGCAGGCACCGATGACCCCGCGGCAATACCTGTCCGCAAATGCTCAAAGCCTTCGTAGGCGATCTTCTCGTCGTCAATCAGCTCGAGCTCAGCAAGAAACATGGTGGGCACTCCATAGAGAGCCGTTGCCTTTTCCTCCTGCACGGCTTTCAGCGTGGCCATGGGATCGAACGCCTCGGTCGGGAACAGTATGGCTGAGCCATGCGTCGGGGTCGCCATGTACCCGAGAATACAACCGAAGCAATGGAACAGAGGCGGTGGACAGCAGACAATGTCCCGTGGTGTCAAATGCATCCGATCACCGATCTGATTGCCGTTGTTGAGGATCGACCGATGCGTCAGACAGGCAGCCTTGGGAGTCGACGTCGTCCCCGACGTGAATTGGATATTTACGACTTCTCGATTCGAAAGCGGCTCAGACAGTATCACCGGACTGCTGTCCGAGTCTTTGGAAATAGCCGACCAGGGCGTGATGGCCCGGAATTTCGTTGTATCGATACGCCCGGCCGAATTGTTCACGACGACAATATGCTTCAGGGTCGGGATTGCTTCTGACGAGATACATGGGCTTGATGTTGCCAGGTCCGGTACCAGAGATTCCAAAAGTGGCACATTGGATCGAGGCGGCTTGTATGGTAGATTCGTCTCGGTCCCAATGACTAGATGCGTGGCGGATAAATGGTTAAGCGCTGAAATGATCTGGGCCGATGTGAATGCCGGGTTCAGCGGGACCAGGATGGCTCCCAGCTTAAACAGGGCGTATGTGATGGTTGCAAATTCCAAGTTGTTCCCTAGTGATACGCATACCCTGTCGCCTTTGCCGACTCCAAGGCTTGCAAGGCCCCTGGCCAACACGTTACTGTCTCGATCGAGCTGGTCGTATGTCAGACGTTCGTTCTGGTGTCGCGATATCACGGCCTGTCGGTCGCCGTGGGCTGATACAATGCGTGCGAAGTTCTCCCCGACGGTTTCCTCGAGCAGTGGAGGGGAAAGAGGTCCTTTTACTCTCGCTAGTGTTGAAAGCTTAAGCCCGGGCCGAAGAAGACAAGGTGAACGGCTGCATGGCTGTTGTACCAGGTACGAGGACTGGGACCGCGTTCGATAGAGGGCCCGCATGGTCACGGTTCCGTAGACAGCATCGTCCTCCCACGATGAACATGAACGTTGCTGATGGCAGAGCACACTGTGCTATACCTCTAGCTGGGTAGTAGTACCCAGCGATTCTTTGTGCTATTGTTGATATCACTACACAGTCCTATTACTGTGACCACTGTCTAGTAGTTCAGCTATGTATGAGACGATGAGAGTACATTATAGCCGAACCCTGGCGGCGGAGGGCCGAGGAGCGGATTGAGAGCCGCACATGGCAGCAGCTAGCGAACTTACCCCAGACTCCTTATTTTGCGGGGGCGGGTCGCTGGTGCCCCGGATACGCGAGCTTTGCCAGAGCCTGTGCCCGTGCCTGGGTACATACAATATTCACACTGCATGTGAATGATATGCTGTACTTCAAGTTGACATTCAAAATTTGGTGCAGTTTTGATCAGAAGGAGCATTTTGTACTTATGTACAACGTTCAAATTGGGCCTGTTCTACCAGTGCAGGTACACCTCCCACTGGAGGTACAGCACCTCTTCGCAACCATCCTTCAGTATCCCACAAGGCCGAGCCAGCATCTGCCTTACCGGGTCTCTCGGCGGGTATTCTGTAGTAGTCTCCTTTGACCGAGCAGAGCGCAGCAAGCTGCACTGCATGCAGAAGCGGAGAAGGCTGTTGAACAGATCTGCTGACCGTCGGCTCAGCATCTCGGCCCTAGTATGGATGTTTCCTTTCGTCTCTGGGTATCTAGCCCATTTGAAGTGCAATCATTGGTGCAGCCCACTGGAACTGACCAAGACCTCATGCGTGAAAGAAGAGTCGGCGTCGTTGCAGACGCCACTGACCGACTGAAATTCCCTCCTTCTCCCCATCTCACTGCCGTGCTGTCCCGGCCAGAAGCAAATATCCGGTCCGAGATGTGAATGCGGTAAAGACGGCCAATTTCAAGATAGGCATCCTAGCTGATTGTAATGCTGGGCCATTCGGCTGACCAGGAACCGCCATGGCCATACTCCTTGGTAAGAAGGGTGCGATTTGAACCCTGAGGACTTTCATAAGTCGTGTACCGCAACGACTTGAGATTCCCACACCGGTCGGTCTCAGTCTCAGTGTGGCTCATGTTGCAATCTTGCCCTCGTAGCAGTCGCACTGTACACGGTCAAGTGGCCCCGACCCATACATACTCCGCTCTCCAGCACCTGCTCGCAGGAATGCCAGCATAGCGAGAGCTCGTCCGTCCCGTAAAGTCCCAGCTTGCCGGCCCGTCATCATTGCGTCCCCTGTAGTGCATGACTCGCCAAAAAATACGGCATATGCCTTCATCTCATTTTGTTTCTGTTTCCCCTCAAAAGTCCTGTATTCCCGTTTCACCCCGTAACTCATGACTCTTCCTCCTCTTTTGCCTATCGTCTCCATCCCCGAGTCCGCTCTCCTTCTCCTCTGCTTCTTCTTCTTCTGTCTCAACCACAAACTCCGGCTCCTGCTGATCAAAATACCTCTCCTCCGCCTCCCGTTCTTCAGTCTTTACATCATCATATTCCGGATTCTCATCCACGGCGCTATAATCAAAATCGTCGTCGTCGCCCCGCACAAACCGGGCTTCCATCTCCCACTTCCACCGAGCAAACCCTTCTTCCTTGTTCGCAGGCACGTCGTCACTATCTTCCGCCAGGATCTCGCCGTCCGGCCCGCGCTTGTACGTGAACATACTATTGGGGTCCGGATGCGCAAGGGCATCGAGTTTGGCCTCGCTTCGGAGCAAGTCTGCTTCCAGGACGCCGGAGAATCCCTTTTGGCGTCCTTCGGCTTCGCGTTCCGCGGAGCTTTGGAAGCGTCGGATTAGACGGTCGTAGAGTAATGGATCTGTAGGACGGCGCACAAACGGCTCGTTATCAGTACGTGTACTGTGCTATCGTAACGGTAATATCCAATACCACTGCATGTAGTTGACAGTGCGCCACTGTAGTGCCAATGGCTGCCTAATGGCCTACACAGACAAGAGAGGACAATGTGGTCGCCCTTCCACCTGTGGTCAACCAACACTGGCACGGCACGCCGCAATCCATTGAGACCTCATGTAGGTAGGTCGGCAGAAATACAGAGACACACAAAAAAAAAAGCCCAACCAAACCGAATGTCACGGTGCGGGACCCGGATTGGATTCGGGAATTTGGAATGAACGAACTCAAGGTACATACCTGCCAGCTCGAGTTGGGGGCCAAAGTATTCTGGATGAAGGTCGAGATAGCGCTTCCTCCGGTTCTTGATTCGGATGCGATCGGGGACTTGGCCTTCACTCGGAGTCATGGTGCTCTCAGTATTTGTAGAAGTAGGATCTTGTCCTGTCGAGTTATTACTTCGACCATTGAGAGTACCATTCAAGTTATGCTGCATGTCCTCAAGAGGCACGCCTGTGCCTTCGGCGAACAGTGGCATGGTTGGACTCGAGATCAGGAGGGATCGAGAGGAGGGGGAGTAGTCGCAACGAAACCAAACAAAGCAATAAATGATGGATTCTAACGTGAGATTGGTGATGTTGCGCTGATGCAGCCCTTCTAGTAGTGGTGTCGGCTTCAGTTCGTGGTATATGTACAGTGGTAGGGGTCTGCTGTTTTACAAGACAGGTTGTATTGTCGACTATAAGGTCCTGGCACATCATTCATGTAGCAGGGGACAATTGTCGTTCTTGATGGACTCGGAGGATTTCGTCACTCTTCCACAGCGTGGGGCCTTGCTGAACGAAGCTCGAGCCACAAGGCTTGGGCTAAGGCGGAGCCTCGCAGCCTTGCCGCCACCCCGCAATGCAAACAACCTGGAAGGCTTCCGATCAGCGCTGGTGGTTTACACACAGAGAGACTGGCCATGATATCAGAAGACAACATAATAGTACCTTTGACGCAGCAGATGATATTGATGACAATGTAAACTGCAACGCATACAAGATGACTTCTAGGCGCACCACCCAAGTCGTCTTTGTCGGCAGTTGAGTGCAGACTATCTAGAAATCTGGTGGATACCAGGTATCAATGACATGAGAGTTTCCTTCCATGCCGTATTCGTGGACTCGTTATATCCTGCTTTTCGGTGGCTTGAGACTCAATGCGGCTCTTTTAAGCCTGACACCACAACGTAGCAAGTCCATCATCTTAACGTAACTCCGTGCTTGGAAAGAACCGCGGACCACCATATCCATATGCAAGTATGGACTGAATGTCGATGTTGGCGTTGGACAACTGCGCCCAAAGTTTCACGAGAATATACCGTCCTGAGCTGCGAGGAAGTTAGCATTTTGACAGGATAGTACAGTGTCATTTACAACAAAACTTACACTGGAGGGTCAAACTTGATGGCGGTGCTTGACTTGCTCTGACTGATGAAGAACCTTGCATGTGGGGTTGTAACAGCAGGTCTTACAGACGAGCTTGCACCAGCCTCGACAGCTTGCTGTTTGGATGTCGTACCACTAAGATCCATCAAAGTATTGGCGTGCTCTTCAGACCGACCAGCTTGGTGGGCCCCTCCAACAGCAGGTGCGAAGGTACGCAGTCCGATTCGGCTGGGAGTAGAACGACGGTTGAATGTGCCGTCCTCCTCATCAGACTCAGCTTGACGAACTCGATACCCGAAAACCTCATCGTTGTCCCGGATCTGCTGTGCACGCAAAAGATCCAGCATCCGGTTCCGGTGAGCCATTGTATTATCCATATCAAGTAGTGCTCGTTGTTGGACGCGGTCCTCCGCTTCCGGACGCATGGTGTCGGGTTCATAGCCTTCGGACTCGCTTGAACTTGACCATAGATCATTTCGCTCGCCCTCTGGATACATAGGGCGGTAGCGGTCAACATATGGTCTGAGAGAATCGTCATCATCGTGCCATGGTCGAGGCGAAGGTGGGCTCTCTCGTTCGTTGGCCTCCTCGTCCGAGGGATCTTCAACCGAGACATTGAATCCGGGAACTAGAGAAATTTCAAGGCCATCTTCGTCCTCCAGATCTTCCGGATTGGACAGCAGCCTTGACCGATCGCTCGATCGGTGGGGTGATCTTGTCGAATGTAAGTACTCCTGCGACGGGGGTAGACTACGAGGTCTGGCCCTGTGACGACGATGGCTCTTTGGAGACCAGTGTACTTCGTATTGAGAAGTGCTTTCCAGAAGATTGTCGTCCTCCATCGCCACAAATATCATTCCTTCTTGGATGGGAGCATCGTACCCAGCTCTGGGAGCCTTGACGACGATTTGGGTCAGGGTAAACGGCATTCCTCCAACATGTTTCAACAACAGGTTGCATCGGTTGGACTTGGTGCAATAGACGCTGGTATCATCCAGGAGGACATTCTGAGGATAGGAATTGATCGGGATATGCGGGTCGGAGTATTCTCCGCCATCACAACTGACAATGTCCAGTCGAAGTTGGCCCGGTACCACTTGGCCCTTGTGACCATAGCTAAAGGTTCTGGGCTCCTCTTCGTAGGATCCATTAGCCAACTTTCTCCGCTTCGCCCTCGACCGTTCTCCTCGGTCAGGCCGAGCAGAGGCTGCAGAGGATAGGTCTGAGGGAGCGACAAACAACTCCGAAGTGGTTGGTCTACCGATTTGGCCAAGTCTTTCTCTTTGATCTCTTTGTAGACGTTCACTAGGTCGGAGCGCCCTTCTTCTGGTTCGGCTGGGGTTGGCGGGCATACTTGACTGCGAAGGCCCCTCTGATGCGGATTGGGTATCTTGATCTTGTGCATTGGTCTCGCTGTTCCCCCTCCTTCGTCGTTCTCGTGCAGCAGACCGGTCGGCCTCCATTTGGTCCATCTCTCGATCAATTGCCTCAAACGCCCGTTGCTGGTCGGCGCCTAGATGACGCTCGGAACTGAGAAGATTTCGGAGATTTTGTAGCCGTGTTGAGATATTGGGCCACCTCGTGCGGTCAATTGGATCTGTCTGTTAGGAATTAGCACCGTCAGGATCACTGGGCGTGAGACGACGAAAGCGGGCATTGGGCTGCAGAGCAACACACCATGGTTGGACAAGAGACTGATATACAGCACAGTGGCTGCGATCCCTTCTCATGCGTACACCATGCAAAAGAGAAAATAATGTCTCAATATCCAGCGAGTAAGGGAGGGCGGATAGGCCTGGTATAGGACATGAAGGTGCAGATATATCCTAGGATCCTCAAGGATCATCAACGTTAAGAGGATGAAAGTGCGCAGTCACGAATATGGAGTGAGGGACTCCGGTGTCTGATGAGGACCACCGCAGACGCCTGCCCCACGATATCGTGTCCTTGCCTAGTACTAGTGTACTAGTACTAGTAGGCGCAGGTCGGCTGTACTAGTAGGCTCCAACGCTGTACACTGTACCTTTCCTGCTAGTCGTACTAGTACTATGTAGAAGTGATAATAGCGGTCCACATCTGAAACCGCCTGACGGGAATTATGGGCGCACCCGTTCAGTGCCCGGACAATTCTAAACTCGCCCAATCGAGGTCGGGCCGCAGCCTGGACCACGCTCATTCTAAGTTAACTAAGGCACTTAAGATAGGTAGCGCTCACCCCCGGTCAAGAGTGCTGCAGTATCGGCTGCGCATCTTCAAAACGACAAACTTCACGAAACATTTTGCGCCAGGCACGCAAACAACGCGGGAGCGAACAGTATCCTGTTTACCACTTCGACCTTCGAACCGCATACAGTTCCTCTCATGCTGTGTAACAATACCTCACTTCTAGTGGCTCACACAGTGTAATAGCTCTCTTTGAGCCTTTTTAGTTTACCGATCTCTACCGTCTCACTTCAACTTGAGTTGAGCGCGGTCTCACTCACCTCTTCCTCCATACCGGCACTTTCTTGAGCGTTCTCCTGAACCGAGCCACTTCGCCAAACATTTCCTTGCAGTTTTCAACCTCGATCGACTGATTCACCTCTCGCTCATTGGCGATGAATGGCAATAATTCCCTGCCTACTCTCCCGGAAGATACTGGCGGCATCCCTCATTCTGGCCTCGCCAAAGAAGAAGACACTCCTGCACTACCGGACTTCCCCATCTTCCCAATAGCAAACCCAGGCTTTGGCGTAATGTCTCCCGCGTTCAACGGTGTCCAGCCCGACATGGCGGCCATGGCACCACCACAAACTATCTCAGCAGACGAGATCGCCCTCTACGACCGGCAGATCCGGTTATGGGGAATGCAAGTGCAACAGAGGCTGCGACAAGCGAACATACTCTTGATAGGAATGAGAGGCCTGGGCAATGAGATCGCAAAGAATCTTGTACTGGCGGGAGTGGGAACATTGACCATTCTGGATCATGGAATAGTCACAGAAGAAGACCTTGGTTCCCAATTTCTCATTACCGAGGCCAATATTGGTCAAAATCGAGCACAAGCGGCTCTGCCAGAACTCCAAAAGCTAAACCCAAGGGTTCATCTATACACCGACCCGGACGATATCAAAGAGAAGCTGCCAGAATATTTCCATTCCTTCGAGATCACAATCGCGACCGGCCTGACGCTGGACGTACTGTGCAATATCAACATGGCATGCCGAACGTATGGCCGGAAATTCTATGCTGCGGACACACATGGCGTCTATGGTTTTGTTTTTGCTGATCTCTTTCTTCATGACTTCATTGTCGAGAAGCCGCGCAGCAATAAACCCACTCAGATTGGGGACGTGGAGACGCCCACACGCATTGTCACTGGGGTTGAGTCTAAGAAGGAGGGTGAAACAGTCACCGACATCATCACGTATCAGGAGTCGTATACGCCTTTGCAGTTGGCGAACCTGTCGCCATTGCCTGCTAGGGCCAGAAATACGCGACGCAGCAAGCTGCGGGTAACACCCCTTCTCTCATGCTTACGAGCGCTCTTTGAGTTTCAAAGCCAGAGTGGAGGCAACCTACCTATGGTCCAGAGGCCTGCGGACCTTGCGATGTTTACTCGGCTCGCCAACCAAAAGCACCTGGAACTTGAGTTACCTCCCGAGACCCTGAAAGCCGATTTCTTACGCAGCTTCCTACAAAACCTCGGCGCCGAGATCAGCCCTAGCGTCGCGGTTCTCGGAGGTTTTCTGGCGCAAGATGTGATCAATGTTCTCGGACAGAAAGAGCCTCCACTGCAAAATTTCCTGTTGTTCGATGGAGAGGACTTGACTGCAACACCATACAGTCTCCACCCGATCAATGACGATGCCATGGCTATGATGCACAGTACCGGAATTCCAATGATGGCTGCACCTGTGCAGGGAAACGGAGCAGCAGTTGTGGCATGATAGAGGCAAAGAACTACTGCTTGAGGCCACATATGCTACTTTGGGGCGTGCCCTGCATACGAAGATTAAAATGAAGCAGCGGTTGCACACTGCATGTTGTACACCACGGCATCTGATGAGGTTGGGGACTGGCCAATCAGCACACTTCTTGGCATCTGTATTTTTACTGCACCATTCACCATCCACCATTCACCACTGGCTGGGTTTGAAGCATAAGGTAACAACCTGAAGCCAGGGACAAAGCAGCTACACTGGCGGGCACGAGAAATGATGGTTCGTGCAATGACATCCAATTACTGGCAGAAGGGCAATGCTGAGTTTTGACCGTAGCACATCCTGCCGATGCGCTTACGGCTATCCAGGAGCATAATGAAACTGTTATGAAGACCAACGAATGATCCACGTTCCTTTGCTCGTCGCTGTTCCTTCAGATTTAAAATGTCACCTGCAGACTTTCCAACGAGGCTAGCTGATCTCACATTGAATGACGCCAGCCTCAATCCGTCCTTGTATGCCAGCCTTAGATCGATTCGCAAGTCTACGCTGTCGATCACGAACCGTCTCAACTCTGTTTTAGCCGACGCCAAATTCGCCAAGCAAGTATCTGAACACTATCAACTGCCGTTGGTCGCCAACGAGAGGTGCGGCAGCTGGTATATAGAACCGAGAGATAAAGTTGGCAGTGCTTACTTCAAAAGTACGGATGGGCATCACGGACAGTGGGACTTCTCGCTGCGGAGACTGAATCTTCAGCTCCTCCCGCTACTAGGACAGCATGGTGGCGCTATAGTGGTGGATTCTACCCGGCGAGGCAAGAATCTGCCAGATGCGTTCAGTAAGACTGTGCCTATATGGGTGGCAGTGATTAACAGAGTGCTCTTTCCCGAACTCCCTTCGACCCACAGTCTGCAGCACCCACCTCCGCCGGATGACTTGGGCCTGTCTGAGATATCACAGATCGAGGCGCGTCTGGCAGGGTTTGCACGGTCTTTCAAAGCGCTAGGGCTGGATGCGGCAAACCTTCGCAACCAGCTGAAGTGTCCAATCCGAATTGAATGGGCCATAAATGGTCGATTTACTGGCGAAGATGAGTTTAACGAGGCCGAGACTGGAGACAATGTTGAGAAATGGAATCACTTGGTTCTCTGCTCAGCGTCTCGCCGGGTCCATGGCGCAGAAGTGTCTGAAGGCGGTTACATCCAGGGAGCTGGTGACGACCATGAGGGATGGGCGCATGGCCTTACCGCGCAACTGTTCTGGAAGTACAAAGACGAGCTGCTACAGACGCCAGAAGCCGATCTTCCCAGTTTGATTGAAGAGTTGCTCGGCCGCTGCGTGGACGAAAATGCCGGCGGTTCCGAGTTCACAAGAATCGACCCAACTTCAAACATTCATATCAAAGTTGGACCCGCCTCTGGTCTCGACGCGTTCGATCTCATCATCAATTGTGAAGGAGATGTCCCTCCGTCAACTAGACAATTGGATTTGAAATGTCGATCGGGAAAATTAGGGAGCAAGGACCTTCGGGATAAGCTGGGGTTGGTCACTGACACTGTCCGAGCACAGCTCAACAAGAACAAAGACAGCCAAATATTGGTCACCTGTTCCAACGGGAAAGACCTTTCTGCTGGTGTTGCGGTTGCAATTTTATGTCTCTTCTACGACGACAAAGGTGCGCTTGTGGTCCTTGCATAGAACTGCTCAAGGATACACTCACGCTGACTTCTTCAGGTCGAGTACGGGAGGACAACATCACCCCTAGCGTTGACAAGCAGCTTGTTAAACAGCGGTTAGCCTGGATCACATACTCGAAAGCAGATGTTAATCCTTCGAGGGCTACATTGCAGGCCGTCAATTATGTTCTGATGCAACGCCCTGACTGAGGATTTTTGGAAATATGGGATATGCTGAGACATCCCGCAAGGGATTGCGTTGCCGACAAACGGACACTAGAAATTAAAAGACTTTCTTCGGACCGGGAAAAGGGATGCATGCAGATGGTCGGACATAATCCGCATGGTAAACCCCTGGACGCTGTCCGCTGTATGTGGTACACAATAGCACAGCACAAAAGTACCACTTGAAGCTCTGGTATCACGCGATGGCGGATAAAAGACAAGGCTGCAGCGCAGCCTTGCGCACGTCATTGCATCATCGAAAATTGTTTAGTCCGGAACGTGAACCGCGTCACTACATGACAAGTCGCAGTCAAGAACACTTCCACTTGTGTATTAACAGGCTAGGAATAGGGAATGCAAAGACTCTCCCTTTTGGCTGCACACATCTCTCGTAGTACAATTTCCGCCTCTCCCGTCACTTTCTCCCGCGTTATCTCATCGAGTTCCCAATCCCGCCGCAAAATGCCCGCCGCTCTCTCGTTATCCGACACGCTCCCCCTCCCAAACAGTTCAGTTCGGATCCCGCGCCTCGGATTCGGCGTATACCGGTCCTCACCGGAGGTGTGCGTGCAATCATGCCTCACCGCGTTGGAAGTCGGCTACCGACACATTGACACGGCGCAATTCTACGGCAACGAGACCCAAGTAGGCGAGGCGGTCAAGAAGTCCGGTCTCCCGCGCTCCGAGATCTTTGTCACCACCAAGATCCTCTCTGCGGGCGGTAGCGTGGAGAAATCATACCAAAAATGTCTGGACAGCGTGGAAAAGATTGGTGGTTCTGGCGGTTACGTCGACTTGTTCCTGATCCACAGTCCCAATGCGGGCAGCAAGGCACGGAAAGAAATGTGGCTGGCTTTGGAAAAGTTGTATGAAGAAGGCAAGGCGAAGAGTATTGGCGTGAGCAATTTTGGCGTGGGGCACATTGCGGAAATGAAGGGGTATGCGAAGGTTTGGCCGCCGCATGTGAATCAGATTGAGGTGAGTGTGAATTGGGACGGTGGTGGTGGTGGTGGCCACACACCGGCCGTTTTCGGATTTCAGTTGTTGATTGACAAAACGTTTCACTAACTGTCAACTTGTTCCCCAGCTCCATCCTTGGTGTCAACAGCGTACCATCACCGACTACTGCAAGAAGCACGGGATCGTCATCGAAGCATACTCCCCGCTCGTGCGGAACTACAAGGCCAATGATCCGACGTTGGTTTCGTTGGCCCAGAAATACAACAAGTCGACCGCCCAGATTTTGATCCGGTATTGTTTGCAGAAAGACTGGGTGCCGTTGCCGAAGAGTGATAACCCGGATCGGATCAGGCAGAATGCAGATGTCTATGGGTTTGACATCTCAAAGGATGATATGGATACGTTAGATGGGCTGGATGAAGGAGATGCGGGCGCCATTGTTCAGGCTGTGAGCAATGA
The DNA here is from genome assembly GCF_000230625.1 of Exophiala dermatitidis NIH/UT8656. NCBI lineage: Eukaryota > Fungi > Ascomycota > Eurotiomycetes > Chaetothyriales > Herpotrichiellaceae > Exophiala > Exophiala dermatitidis. The sequence goes on from NW_008751652.1 coordinate 1,022,724, forward strand.
CTAGTGTGAGGGAAAGAAAGTTGTATATCCATACAGCAAACCCGCGGTTATATTTGACTGTGAGTATGTATTGTCAAAAGATGCAAGGAACAATGCAGTGCTGAGAGACTGCCATGGGGCTGGCGAGGAGGCTCGAAGTCATTCGAAAAGACTGTCTCTTCTTTCAAGACATTGCTGCAGCTGATTGCATGATCGAGGCCAAAGCAGAGGCGGATGGAAAACTGCACCATGTCAAGCATTGTCGAAGCTGCATACAAGCCTCTGTCTACAAAGAACACACCGGCTCAGGGTCATTATTGAAAGCATCTCAAGATATTGCGCCCAGTGACCTCCCCCAGTGACTGTATAACCGGAACTCAGTGGTCATTGTCCGAATATGGTTTATATACAGAATACTCGTCTGTCCATTCCGCACCATGGCCACCACTTTGAGAGTGTGTCGTAAGGAGCAGCCAGTTGTACCGGATTAGTTCATATGACATTCAAGTTGTACATAGTATTATACTCAGGCTTTGGTCATATGGTGCAAATCGGGTATGACCTCCTAGTAGCAGTGCAGTTGTGGAAACACGCTCGGGGGGTTCATATGTGGCTGGCTCGGTGGCACAAAGACCGAGACTCGGAGAACGAGCGGATGGAGGGGTTCAAGTGCAATCCTGGTTCTGTCCGCACCGGGACCCGCGTCATTCATTTTCCCACGCTCCAGTCTTTCCAGAAGCGAAATCAATGGAAGCGTGAGGTAAAGCAGAGCACCGCATTGCTATTCTACAACACCACCGCCTTTTTGATCGCAACCAAATTTGGCGTATTGTCCATGATCCTATCTCGCCTTTCAATCCGACCACGATTACAACAACTGATCCAACACTTTTCGCACCCATCTACTAGTACCACAGCCACACCACGAGCGTACGCAACCATGGTCGACCAGTCGAAATGGAAGTTCAACCACACCATGCTGCGGGTGAAGGACCCGAAGCGCTCGATCGAATATTACAATCTGCTCGGGTTGAGTCTGATCAACAAGCTGGAGTTTCCCGAGAACAAATTCGACCTATACTTTTTGGGTGAGTTTAAGTTTGGGGAGTGCGCAGAGTTGCGTTGTGCAGTGTTATCGAACCTACGGGATCTTTACTGACATTTTCCGTGTCATCCAGCTTACGACGGTCCCAAGTCAGCATCTCCCGGCTCTCACTGGACCGACCGTGAAGGCGTGCTCGAGCTAACGCACAACTACGGAACCGAAACCGACGAAAACTTCACCGTGAACAACGGCAACAAGGAACCACACAAAGGGTTCGGCCACATCTGCGTCAGCGTGGACAACATCCAAGCCGCATGCCAGCGGATCGAAGATGCGGGCTACAAGTTCCAGAAGAAACTCACAGACGGGCGGATGCGGAGCATTGCCTTTGCGCTCGACCCGGACGGGTACTGGGTGGAAATCATAGGGCAGAAAAACGTCGACGAGACCAAAGACATTACGACCACCGACACCTCGGCGTACAGGCTCAACCACACCATGATCCGGGTCAAGGACCCCGAAAAATCGCTGCGTTTCTACCAGGACGTTCTGGGCATGACGTTGCTGCGCACCTCGGAACAAAAAGAGGCGGGATTCACTCTGTACTTTTTGGGATATCCGGGAGACTTTCAGGTTCCCAAACCTGAAGATACGCCTAATGGGGTCAACCCCTTGGCGAACAAGGAGGGTCTTCTTGAGTTGACTTGGAATTATGGTACTGAGAAGCAAGAAGGAAAGGTTTATCATAATGGGAATGATCAGCCTCAGGGGTTTGGGCATATTTGTATCAGTGTCGATGATCTGGAAGAGGCGTGCAAGTTCATGGATGAGAAGAAGGTTAATTGGAAGAAGAGGTTGACGGATGGCCGGATGAAGAATGTCGCTTTTGTGCTGGACCCGGATGAGTATTGGGTTGAGGTTATTCAGAATGAGAAGTTGAAGAAGACTACGGATTGGTAGGGGAGGTAGACGGAAAGGAAAGCGATGCGATCTCCAGGCAACGCTTGCGAGGACTGCTGTCAGATCCTAGTTACTAGGACCTACGTGCAGTGAGCAACATATATGACTTACATATTGTAAGATACGTATATTTCTTTTGCCCTGCTTTGCTTCTGCTTCTGCTCCTGCACCTTGGTGTTCCGGCAGTATACCATCGTACATGTAATGTCCACACGTTTTGCAAAGTTGCAAAGTCATTTCGACATTCGACCCAAACTGCCATGATTTACCGAAACCAAGCTGAGGCAGGCCATAGCCGGTGAGGGTACAAGCCTAGAATCGCTCTGCATAGCACAAATCCTTTTCCCTTCTCATGATACCATCCAAAAGAACAAGAACATTCGTCACTTTTATTCCTGATATGCAAGTGGTTGCGCAACGGTCGTCGAGGAATAATCAAAACATGTCCCACTGGCACCGGCCTTTGGTCAGGTACTCGCTTCCGAGCGCATGATAGACGTGATGACTGATGAGCCCGTAGTGGTGCTCACGTTGTTCGAACAGAAGGGAAACTGAATGGCGCCGCGTTCTGTTCGGTCAATATGGGTAACCATTCCGTGGCACTGCATCAAACCAGGTCACTCGTAGTGGACCTTGGTCTCCTTTTTTTTCGTCTTTTCTTTTTTCCTTCATTGCCCAACAGTCGACTTTGGACCTTTTCCGTGGCTTTCCTTATTGTCCAGCAGTCAGCCCCCGACCACGACCCCCTGGTCCTTGAGCAGTAAGAAAATCAAAATCACAACCCAGATGAGCCTGGTTGACCTCCCTCTCATAAAGGCCACGATATCCACGACGAGAGACTCTGTCCAACCAGGGTTCCGACGAAACACTAGTACCCTTATCAGTACTCTGATCCCTACTCTTAGTCGCTTTGCTCTTCCTCTCCGCTATACGACGCTTGATTTCCTCATCATCAACATCAAGCACCAAACTCCTGTTTTCAACATTACAAACCACAACATCACCCGTCTGCACTATACCAAAGACGGAATCCAAATCCGCCGATTCAGGTGAGACATGCAGGACAATAGTACCGCCCGCAGTACCACTCATTCTGCCATCACTAATGCGCAACATATCCGTGACGCCCTGTCTTCCGAGCTTCTGTGGGATGGGGATCAGACCAGCCTCAGGCATTCCCGGGTTTCCGGCAGGACCAATACCCTTGAGGACCAAAACAGAATCAGCATCGACATCCAGATCAGGCGAGTCGATTCTGCGTGCCAAATCGGCCGAATTCTCAAAAACCACCGCCCGGCCGCGGTGATGGAGCAGTTTGCGGTTTTTTGAAGCTGAAGCCTTCATCACCGCGCCGTCGGGACATATGTTTCCTCTTAGGACGACCAGACTGGACGCCGGGTACAGCGGGTCCTCCAGAGATCGAATAATCTGTCGTGAATAAGGAAATGGTTTAAAGGGGGTAGAATCGAGCACTTCCCCTAGTGTCAAACCAGTGTATGTCTTCGCGTTTAATTTTAGCAAAGGGCGCAGCGTGTGCATGAGAGCCAACATTCCGCCCGCGTTGTGGAAATCAGTCATGTAGTTGTCACCACTAGGCTTCAAGTCAACGAGCAGAGGAGTCTTGCGCCCGATTTCGTCAAACGTGTCGAGAGTGATTGTGCCAGCGACATCAGGGTGTCGGTTGATGATGGCCATGAGATGGACCACGGCATTGGTGCTGCCACCGATGGCTTGGAGGACAGTAATGGCGTTGATAAAACTGTCTTTGGACAACAATGTTTGCGGACGCATGACCGCACCGTCTTTCTGCGGTCCTTTGGACAAAACAGCAACGGCGTCCCGACCAGTCTGCTCGGCCACTCTAAGACGAGCAGAACTAACAGCCGCAGCGGTCGCTCCAGACTTGAGGTCCAACAGGCCCAATCCCGCAGTGACACAAGCCATGGTCGATGCCGTGCCCATGACGCCGCAGGTTCCTCCTGTAGGAGCCAATTCGTCATTGACCCCCATTATGTCCTCGAGATCGACGTCTCCTGCACGGTATCTGGCCCAGTAGCTGCGACAATCGGTACATGCGCCGACGCGCACGCCTTGCACTGAACCCGGCATCATGGGACCCGTGATGAGTGGTAGAAAGGGTTTGTTGGCGCTGATGGCCCCCATCAGTTGGGCAGGCACGGTCTTGTCGCATCCGCCTATCATGACGACGCTGTCCACCGGTTGTGCGCGCGTCATTTCCTCCGTGTCCATGCTCATCAAATTCCTCAAGTACATGCTTGTCGGACTGGCGAAGCTCTCGTGCACGCTGATCGTGGGGAAGTCGACGGGTAAACCACCGGCCGCGAGCACACCTCGTTTCACTGCCTCGATTAGTTGGGGCACGTTCGAGTGGCAGGGGTTGAATGATGAGTATGTGTTGATGATGCCTACGATTGGGAGGGATAGTGCTGAGTCCGAGTATCCGAGGGCTTTGATGAATACTTTGCGTAAGAACAATGAAAAATGGGCGTCGCCGTAGGATGTGAGTCCGGATCTGAGTCCTGATGTTGAGGTTATCGGTGTTGATAGGTCGTAGTCGGCTTGGATTGTGGATAACTGCTGCTTGGGGTCATTGTCCTCGCCCCTGTCTCTGCCTTCAACATCTGACGACGGAGTCAATCCTTCTGCTGCTGCCCTCCCCTGGGATCCCATCTTGGCACGCTTTTTTTCTTCACTTCAGTCTGTTGACACCACGCTTGTCTTGGGGGCGTTGCAGCACCAGTCCTTTGACTGGATCTTAATCCTGCTAAGAGAGGCGAAGTAGGTTGATCCCGAATGAAGCAAGGTAGGTTAGGTTATCTTACTTATGAGTACGTGGTCGTGCTGTACAGGTACGTGTACCCAAAACCAGTACCTTAACCCCTGGCTGACTGGCCTTTTTTCAAATCCCCTCCCCTCCACGACGTATGTTGGTAGATAGATATGCTCTGTTTGTTGAATTCTTTGGAGGTTGACAGCTACCGTACTGTATATCAAAGCACACACATACAACACCGTACATACCTCGGTATACAACTTGGAGTTTCACTGTATTCAGTTCAAGTTATTATTCATATCACATCATTTTGGGGCCCAGGTTCAGGTCATCACGTCCAACATGATTGGAACAACAAACTGGGGTTACCTCCTGTACCCACCTAGGTACACTGGGCACCCCAGGCTCGGACTGGGTACAACTACACTCGCCCGGCGATACGGCCGGCGAATGGCCGAGAATGATATAACGGGCAGAGATGTCGCCGAGGTAGTACAGCCGAACACTGCAGCACTGTCCATGACTGAAAGTCACATGTCAGGCTGGGTTGTCCTGATTTCCTTATACTCAACTTGACCTACTACCAGAACCTGTTGCTAGAGTGGAAGATACCTTATGGTCAGATGCTGCAATCAATTCCTGTATGTACCAAACAGCTACAATTGCAGGTAACCAAAGTTGTTGGTCATGGTCATAACTCTTTGTTTATTCCCTTGTATATACTGGCCACAACCAAGTTCAGGTTCCGGTTCCGGTCGCCCACTCCATCCATCCATAATCGTATCGCGTATCGCGTGTCCCTCCTCTATTTGCATACTATTTCATACTTGCCACCCTACACAAGACAGGCTAATATCAACAACTGCAGTGATACTCGTACGTGACCTCGAATGGATGGCATCTAGAAACCATTGTAGTGTTTGACACCCACACTTCCAAACTCCAAATCGAAATCGCCGACGAAGAAGAAATAAAGCCACAAAGCCCGCGCTGCGCCTGAGCTAGCAAGAGAGTGAAGAGCGAAAAAAACGGATTTCATTTTCATAAGAAATTGCCGTCGTCATAATTGTCCCTGCCAGGACCATGCCTGTTCGCCGCTGGACCGGGACTCCGAGGCGGCGGCATGTACGGCATCGAGATTCGGTTCTTGCTCCGGCCTGCGCCTGCCTGTTGTTGTGACGGAGCTTCGGAGTCTGGATACGGATAGGGAGCGGTGGTCACTCCTGTTTCTTGGTTGCTGCCAGGATTTGAATAATGGCGTTGATGTTGCTGCTGCTGCTGCTGTTGCAGGAAGTATTCTCGTTGCCGCTGGCGTTCAGAAAAAGACAAATATTCTTCTTGGTCGGTTTGTTGTGGTGGCTGCTGAGGAGGAGGCTGCTGGTAATGGTGAGATGGATATGGTTGATATTGTTGTTCTTGCCGTTGTTGCGCGGGATATTGCGATTGCGGCGGTTGATGGTATCTCTGCTGTTGCAGGGGGTACGAAATTCCTTCATCGTATGTTGACGTCGCAAGCCCTATGTCGCTGGTGTCATATTGTGGTTGCCCACCAGCATACCTGTAATCATGTCCTTCGTCGCTTCCGTCGCTGTCCATTCGAACAACGGGCGGTCGAGACATGGGCATGCCCTGACTGTTGGCGAGTAAGTTATCACGCTCTCCTCCTTCCTCGACGCCACCGGAATTGACAGCCCCAACAGTAGTAGTATGATGATGAGGAGGTCTTCCTTGTCCATACACACCACCAGCTCCTCCGCCGGCATACGCCGTGGGTGTGTTAAAGATTGCCGATGACGACGACAACTTTTGACCTTCCAAGCCAAACTCGCTGTCACCACCTACTCCACCAACTGCCCCCGTTTGAGTGTTTTTCCTCGTCAAATCATAACTCGGATCGGTATGTCGGTGTTTGCGCCCCTTGAACAACCATCTCGCTGCACGACCCGTAGCCTTCAACATGTCCCAACCATTGAACGCATCGAAAATGGCCTTGATCCCCAAGAAGCCGCCTTTATATGCACGCTCTCCTTCTCCCGCAATGGTTTCGGACATGTATTCCTTGGAACCAAGAGTATAAGGTCTCCAGCTGAATGCCCAGATATGAAAAACTGCAAAGATGGCCATTTCGATGCACAGCAGCAACGCGGGAATGCCGACCTTGATGTCCGGAGTTTGGATTTGGTTGGTGGCGTTGATGGCACCGGTGCTGGTGAGGAATGAAATGCAGATTGTCTGCCAAAAACTCAGGAAAATCACCAGTTTGATGGCCGCGACTTTCAACAACGGCTTGTGTTGTTTAATGTCATCTTTGATTTGCACGTAGAACTGAATCAAGCAATACATGGCGACAGTGACGGCAATGGATTCAAAGACCATTATCCACACATGCGAAAATGCCGGGTTAATCGATTCCAGGCAGTATCTGTCCATGGCCTGGGTGATGACGGCCACAATGGTGAAAAAGACTCGGATGAAACAGTACTGGAAGATGGAGACCCAGATGACCTATGATGGTGGATTAGATGGGCAGCAGAAAAACAACATTGTAGTTACTCACATTGAACCAAGTAAGACCACTTCTAGGGGTCCGCAACCATCCCTTTTCAGGTCCGCCGGTACACTTTTGGAAATATTTCATGGGCCACACCCATTTCTTGGGGGTGATGGTTCGGAAATATACCTTTTGCTGGTGCAGATCGGGTGCGACGTAAGCGCAGAGCAAGCTGAAGAAGGAGGCGATGGCGAACGCCTCGTAACAGTCACGAATGACTTCAAAGTAAACGCTGTGGTTGTAATAGTAGTACGATAGGAACGACACCGCTGCGTAGACGGGGACCATGAACAGAATGCGGATGATATGTCTCTGTTCCCAGGGTTTCAGGTAATGCGTCGCGTGGAGGAAGATGAGGAGGAACGACACCGCCACTGCGATGAGGGAGAAGATGGCCCCAAGGTATAGACCCAGCCGGTGGAAGGTATAGTCATGCCATATAGGATCTTCACTGATGGTCATGTCCTCCAACGTCGTGTTGCATACCGGCCACCCCATGTTGGCGCCACTGATGGTATACAACGTTGTATCTTTTAGGCCGTTGCAACCGCGGGGTCGGACAAGGTGCGCGTCAACGCTGTGAGGATCAAGAACCCGTTCGCATCGCTATGGTAGTAGTCGTCTCGCGTCGCGGAAGGGTGAGATCTCTCGATATGTCTGCCGGTTACTTTCTTCTTGCGACCAACGACCGGGTGTTTGAATACAGGGTATTTCGAACTCAAACTCGATCAGGGAGAAGGTGAGAATCGGGAGACTCGGTTGCACTTGATCAGAGGTGGTAATCGTCAAGTCGTACGGTCAAGGAATGTCTAGACTCCTTCTTGGAGGTGAAGGAGAGCAAGTCGACTCAAGCGCTGAGGTACAGGAACAAAGACTGCTTGACTGCGCCGCAATGAATGACAAGGCTCGGGGTTGGAACAAGGCAGCGATGGTTTCTAGTGGTTGAGGTTGTTCGTCGGCCAGTCCTTGTTCTGGTTCTGCTCAGCGCCTGCAGAATAGTGGTAGATTGTAAGGGAACAGGGTCAGCATCAGGCTCAGGGCCGGAAGTCAGGCTTCTGCCAGTGCAAGGCAGTTTCATAGACAAGTGGACACCATCCACGCAGCTGAAACTCGCAGAAGTTAAAGTGACGCGCCCTGGCCGCGCAGTTGATTAAAGGGATTCTTAGGATGTGGTTGGTGGTGGCTGGTTGGGTCCCTAAAAGGTGGTCCATGGGTTGCGTGGCTGAGGGTTGACAGTGCCACAGTAACTGCCAGTGGTGCTGCCAAACGCCTAAGGATACGGTACATGGGGGTCCAACTACAGGTACCCTTCAGGCTGTGGAGACTGAGGTAACGCACATGTAGGTACTCTTCCAAGTTCAGGAGTCTATCCTGAGGCTGTGTTGAATAAATGCAGTGGAAATCAAGGTGACAAGCCTGCTTAAGCCCATTAAGGCTTCATGGCCCTGAAGCTTATCACCAAGCATTATCTTAACATAGCACTATCATACAGTGCTGCCTTTCTTGACCTGCGGCCCCTCAAGGCAGATAATGCTCCGCTAGTATACATTCACATTGGATACGCATTAGGTCATGAAGTACACCTTATAGACGTGTGCTGCCTGAGGCCTTACCCACCTCGCGAAAAAGGAAAGCCCGGACAAACATCCATTCTCCGTCACAACTTGAAGTTCCGAATATGGTCCAAGAAGCCATCAACTTGGCAAATTTTGATATGTTCATTCATCCTTGTCCAGTTTCCAAGGCTACTCGTCACCATTGTAAAGGATATATACATTACAGCTCCTCTAACGACTCATCCCATTCCAACCTTGCTCAGGGGTATCTTGTGAATGCGGCCAACCCGGCCGACGACAACGATACAATCGTATATACAGCTCGCTTTTTTGTGCAATGTAACATAGTCATGGTGCACATTAGGTCATTACCAGAGTTGAACTGGTTTTTTCGACCCCCTTCATGTCAAGAACAGAACTTGACGCTCATAAAGTCTTGCCCCAACCCTCCTCACCTTTCTTTCTTCACCAAGCAGTCAAGTCGCCAACCTCTGCCTCTCCAAACGTACTGCTCTTGGTCAACTGACCCACGCCATCGACAACCTGTCCGTTTTCATCACTGCCGACGCCAGGTTTGTTCATGATGTCGGGAAGGACTTCGCGGAAGAAAGAGAGCAGATAGTTGTTGACCTGTTCGAACTGTAACAGAAAAGCATCATGGCCTTCCGGGCTGTCGATTTTGCCGAGCCTCGAGTTGGGAATCCCCTCGGCGATCTTCTCCTGCTCCGCGAACGTGAAGAGACCGTCAGACTCAATACCCAGGACTAGCGCTGGCTGTTCGATCATGCCCAAGGCTTCCTTGACACTCGGGGCGCGGTTCCTCGAAACGTCGTGGGTGTCGAGTTTCCGCGTGATAGCAATATAACAATTGGCATCGAACCGCGTGACAAACTTGTTGCCCTGGTACCGGAGGTACGACTGGGCGGAAAAGTAATGGGTGGTCGGCCGCGCATTATTCCGGTTGACGACCGGGACCGGAACCGTGAACTCTGTCGTGCCGTTGAATTGGGGATCCTGGAAAGTCATGGCCGGCGGTTGTTGCGACGTGGGCGATTCGGCCTGCGACTGCGACTCGGACACAGTGCCACTGCGAGACGCAGGACGGGACTCACGCGGGCCCTTGGCTCGCTTGTTGCCGTCGTTGTGAATGGTCCAATGCTCATTTTGCGCCTGTGGAGGACTGGCATTCCCTTGATTGATCGACGGCTGCTTCGACAGGTCCGGTGTGTTTCGGCCGAATCGCGCCTCGAACGAGTCTCTGCTGCGATACGTGAGGAGAGCAGACATGCGAGCCGCACCCAGCCCGGCCGCCGGAGGGTCGTCGAATGAATAGTATCCATCCTCGTACTTGGGATCCGAATAGATCGCTTGACGTTGCGCTTCACCCCAGCTGATGCCCCATGCACTGTGGGTTGGCGATGTCGCAATCGGGGCGATTGACCGCACGTAGTCCTTGCCGAAATATGCATATTCCAGCGCAAGCATGCCTCCCATGGACCCGCCCACGACGCAAGCAATCTGCCGCACCCCGAGATGGTCCAGGACAATTTTATGAATACTGTTGCCACAATTAGTATCCCTCACACACTCACACATACCAAACAGGGTATATCTTACTTTACATCGTCTCTTATCGTCGTCAGAGGAAATTCCGGGCCGTATCTTCCCTCGGCAGGATCGCCATCTTTGTATGTGACCGGGCTGGCACTTCCATAGGGACTGCCCAGACTGTTCAAACAAACAATAAAGAATCTTGTGACATCGAAAGCCCGCCCTGGTCCGCCCAGCAATGGACCCCACCAGTCCGCGACATCTGCGCTGCCGCTCAGGGCATGGCATATGACCAGACAATTGTCTTTGTTTTCCGAGAGCTGGCCTCGTGTAGTAAAGGCGACCGGGGCATTTTTGAGCACTGCGCCGGATTCGAGAGTAAAGGAGGGGATAATGGCGAACTGTTGGTCGGGAACGAGTCGGGCGAACGGGTTTTCAGGTTGCTCTTTGACAATCTCTACGGGATTTAGTAGCCGTCCAAAAAAAGAAAATCGCGAGAGGTAGATCGGCCTCAAATATGCAAACACAGGGTAGGGGAACACTGACGGAGTTTCGAGGTCGAATGGCTGTCGCCGTTTGTCTCTAGAGAAACCATTATGAGTTGTGATAGGACTGGTTGGGTCAGGAAACCCGTCGTCAATGAGACAAGGAAATTGGGTATCTCAAGAAAAAAAAAGTACAAAAACACAGACGAGATATCAGGTCAAGGACATTGGTCTTGGGGTTGGCAGTTCTTCTATATGGCTTTGGCCTTTTGAGTCGACACTGTTGAACATACAACCGTTTGAGTCACTGGCAGGACGTCTACCAAGGGTGGGCCCACGTCCTGAACGACCCGGGGACATAAATCTGCGATTGAAGTTCGCTTGACAGGTCGATTGTTGTTGTCTGACAAAAGCTGGTCCTCGAGAAACAGACACATTTGCGTAACCAAGTCCAGTAGTGCTCTGTCAGACGAGACGGCTTTATTTCAATCGCCGCAAAGGAAGAATCACATCATCGGCAGCGAATAGGATTTATTTCACGTGACCGGCAGTTCAGCCTCGGCAGCAACATTCAATCCAACAACTTGAACGACTACTAGTAGTAGGCAAGCAGTCCATATCAAGCACAACTACCGCTGTGTGGCAAGAGAAGTACAGTGTCGCCGATAGGTAGATATTAGATACCTGGTCACAGTGCGTTGGCACAAAAGAAAAATAGAACTGGTACAACGCTTCGTATAATTTGTTTCAAGTCGAACTGTACGTGGACCAACGTATCCCGATATGTGTCCACCGGCAAGGTCCCAGCTTTTATCCGAGATGTACACAATGCAATATGTATGTAACTAGAGATTCAAGCGCAACTTCGGATGCGTTCGTAACCTCTCTCCATATCTGGTGAACAACCAAATCATCGGGGTCAATGCTATCGCCATGAAAGCGAGCAAAGTATTCCCCCAGCCCAATTTCAAGGCGGCATACATCCGCGGGCCAGCCAGGGGCAAGAAAGCGCCGCCGATGCTGCGGAGCACCGTGTTCGCCGCCATAGCACTGGCGGCGTAGGAAGTGTAGGCGTCGACCAAATAGACACCGATGGGCATGAAGCAGAAAGTGGTGGCGCCGCCCAACAGAGTGGTGGCTATAATCGGCACAATCCAATGCACCTTGTACTGGGCGGTCCAGCCATACAGGATCAGGCCTACAGGGAGAGCAACGGCACCGGGCCACAAAAGCGGGAGCCGGTATTCCGGCTTCAACTCTCCGCCCTTGGCTTTGCCTTTCCTCTGAATGAGTTTGTCCGAGAAGATGCCAAAGAGAACAAGACCAGCAAATTGGCCTACCCCCATGCCGAGATAGGTCAGACCGACATTGCTGGCACTGATGCCGTACTGGCCTTCGAAAACCGTGGTGAGCGTCGTGAACAGAATATATAAATATCCATAGGTCACGCTGTGGTAGAGAGAGAGGCCGAACACGATGGGCGACAAGAACAGCATCTTTAGCGGTCGGACAATGGACAACATCAATAGTTGGCCCGGGGACCTTGTGGATCCCAACGCCGAGCGGAGCTTTTCATTGCCCGTCTGTTTTCGCAGTCGTCTGGCTTTTCGTTCGAGAACGACCAGCGGATACGTTTCGCGCTGGAATATCAGTGCCGCTACAAACAACACGCCCGCCTGCACCTGGAATGTCAGCCATCTTAAACTCACCCGGTAACAGTACCGCAAAACATCTACACAACTTACGCAGATAGCAACCAGGTAGAAATCCCATCGCCAGCCGCTCGCTGCAGACAGATACGATCCAATGACGGGTCCGAGCCTGTGGGAATGTCAAACGTCGGCCCCATGCAGAACCAAAACAGCGGACAGGACGGCCTTGGGCATTGCGTTGCCATAAAACACAAAAACGGACACACTCACGTAGGTCCAAACAAGATAGGAAATGTCCACACCGACATGGCCTTGCCGCGCTCCTCCTGTCGAAACGTGTCGGCAATAGACCCCGAACCTACAGTCAAAGGACACGATCCGGCAACGCCAGCGAGGAACCGAAACCCAATCAACATCCCAAGGCTAGTCGACCTGGCACAGGCAATACTGAAAACGAGGAACAAAAACGTATTGGTATGGTAGATCGGCAGACGACCATACACCTCGCTTAGCGGGGCAATGAGCAAAGGCCCAAAGGCATAGCCCAGGACAAAGACCGAAACCACAAAGGACCCGAGGTCGTTGTTGGTCGAATGGAATTCCTTCATCACCTGAGGAACTCCGGGAGCAAACATTGAAGAAGCGAGTGGACTGGCAACACGGTCAGTCGCAGGTACACGTACACACACTCGAAGTAAAAGAAGATGTCAAGTACTTACGTTAACGTCGTCATGACCGCCAACAAAAGGATATTGAACCACTTCCTCCTCGGCGTCCAGTTCAATGGATTCTCAGGGTCATCAGGGCCATCCCAATCGACGACATTCGGGTCCGCCGTTACCGTAACAGTCACTCCGACATCGTTGTCCTCGTTCTTGGAAAAGGCCTTTTCAAGATCGGCTGGCTGACCGCCCCCGTGGTCGCGGGCGTCAGTGTCGTCTATCGTTTCCACACTACTGGATGTCGACCGGCGCCTAGACTCTGTTTTGGTTCCATTCTTGACTACTCCAACCGCCACTGACTGTTCTTTTTCCTCGGTGCCCATTGTGTAACCAAATCGGCGTGATAAGGAGCCTCAACCTCGTAGCTCTTGTCTTCAGCGTAGAAGAAAATGATAATAGCAGCGGCGTGGAACTTCAGAACCCGAAACAGAAAAAGAACCAAAAATGCACACAGCACTGGCACCCCCCAGTTTTGTCCAGTGCAATCCCTAGTATAAAAAGAAGCGGCCACAAAATACTCGAGGTAGGATGGCATTTCCCTATAAACCCATGCCATGCCTCCCCTGTCATTGTATTTATTCTTTAGCACCACATTTCGCTCGCCCCGCCGGCTGAAAACGAACGACAATGCAAGTCGTTCGGTATGAGTGGAGGCTTCAGCGCAGTCCCAGGTACCTTACCCTCGTGGTTATGGGGTGGGTTGAATATTATGTATGGTCAGACCATGAAATTAACCGTAGCGGATAAGGTATTGACTGCAGGTGCCCAGGGATATCCCCGTCCAGGTTCCCGGCGTTTCGAAAGCAAAAAGGCCTTTTTGTCTGACGCCAACGATCCGGTTAATACGGCACACCCGGCACACGGGAGTTGCCTCTCGTCCTGGTTGCACGGGCAGCGATTCGATTGATCATAGAATTCGTTCTTACTATGGATTCTGGATTTGCCGTACCAGTCAGTGCAGTGATCCAAGAAGGACCCCTGACATCTGCCCTGCACAATTGCATAACTGACCTGCACTACAACATTGTACAGCGTACGGTGTGAGTCATACTGTTGTACCTTGTTAGGTAGGGTAGTACTAGTAGTAGAGGTAGGCAAACCTGTACTCATCCAGACATGACATGAAAGGGGGGACCAAGCGGCAGAGTTTCTTCCGCTTCCGCTTCCGCTTCCGCTTCCGCTTCCGCTTCCGACCCCCTGAGTTACTGTAAGGTAGGTGTATATTGCTGCAACCGAGGTTCCTGGGACTTGGGGACAGACAGATATTGGATTCTTGTACGGATCATTACAACATTGTTGTACACGACGATGATACTTGACCAGTTTCGTCGTGCATCTACTACAGTATTACGGTACGTCCTGCTGACTGAATAAAATCAAGCCGTTGCTCGTCGATATATATGAACAGGACGAGGCGACTCGAGCCTATTCATTTTCACTCTTGTGGTCCAAAGGTATTTTTTGGACATCATGATGGGCATGTCGTACGTACCTATGTAGTAGGTACAATACATGTCCATGCCGCACCACGCCAATGGCAATGCAATATGTTGTGTTCGTGCCTACAACTATTTTCACACCTCATGTCCAATACGGCGCCTTGAGCCCCGTCAAGCTATTCAGGATGCCCTCGTGGTCGCCCGTGTCTTCCTTTTTCCGCTGTCCACTCAGCTCCATTTGAATGGCTCGATGAATGTGCACCAGCCAATCGACATAGCTCTGAGCCTCATTGTTGCGGTCTTCCACCAGCATACGGGCGTACTCGAACTCAGAACCGTCGAGTCCTTGTCTTGCCAGAGTAAAAGTGGCCGCTTTGCTGCCGCGCACCGTCGAGACGTATTGCAGCAAGTTGCGGACCTGCGCGTTGAGGTGAGTCTCCAGAGCAGGAAGCTCATTCATCATTGGATCCAGGTGCTGCAAGCTGGTCACCCCGGGTCCAAACAAGTCTTCCAACAGATTCGGCGAAACTTGGGCATGAAACCAAATCAGCACAATCTGGCCATTATCCACCAGATATACCCCGCCTTCCTCGACTCGGGCAAATGACGCTCGAACAGTGGGAGGAACCACCAGTTGCATCGTCTCCGGGTTGGCGAAACAATCTTCGGGATTCAAATTGTGGAGAGCGTAGATTCGAGGGTACAGATACAGTGCGGTTTCAGTTACCCCAGAAGACCTCATCATGCGAGCTGAGTGAACGCGACGATCCGTGGGTTCGACACCACCTAAAAATCAGTTAGTAATATACCAAAAGCAAATCGCAGGTACGACTCACCCTTGAATGCTCGGCTCTTTATCAACGCCAGTGTATACATGGCGAACTCTTTGAGGTGCTCTGGCAAGACCAGCTGTCCAGGCGGGTGCGATCCCGAGAAATTCTTCCGATACCCAGCGAGTATGTCGATCGTCTTCTCCGTGATATTGGCCCGAATATCTTTGAGTGACCTCTCCGGGAGCTTTTGCGATGCCTCCTTGGCGATAATGTTGACAACGGCGTCTTGATCAACTGTGCGCATGGTCTCGGCTGCGGCCTCGTTGACTCCTGCAACCACATTGATACATCTCACTTTTCTTTGCCCCGTGGCAGATGTATAAAGCAGAGCAGCTTGGAAATGAGCGTCCAATTTGGCATCCAATTTGCCGTCGTAAGAGAAGGTAACACCAATCGCTTTATCGGCGTCAATAGTACCAATCTCCAGATCTGCGCCGAACGTGTGCTGGAGGAAAGAGCCATAGTACGACGATACTTGCAAACCATTAGAGCATCTCACCTTCATCAGGGCCTGATAACCTGTTTCTCGGTGTAGGGAGTGCGCAATCTCGGTTTGGACTTTCAATGAGTCTCGTGGCGACACAAAATTAGGATAATAAAACATTTCTCCACCGGTCAACCGAGACATATGGCCAATCGTTGCAACATCCATGTAACCACCACCGGGCGCTGCAAGGAAAAAGTCGACGCCGATGCCTGCAGTAACCATTGCACCAGCTGTTTTCTTCCAGCCTGGATGTTCGGTTGTGAACAATCTTCTTTCGGCATCTGTATCACGGCCTTTGCCGTCATCTCGAAGGTGGAGTCTCCCTGGACCCCAGGTTGGCAATGTCGACAGCGAACAGATGATCTTGCCGCCCGTGGAGGTCAGCGCGGCCAATGCGGCGTTCAGTGTTGGTAGCAGAGCTGGTTCAGGGTTCTTGACGGTGGAGAACATGGTTGGTATCGACTTGAGAAGCGAGGTAATGACGGCTTTTGACTCTAGTGGATCGACAAACAGTCCCTCCGCCAGTGGAACAAAAGGATCTTCCAGATCTGTCATCACCATCATTTGCGCAGTTGCTAGTCCAGGAGTGAGGTTGTAGAACTGGATCTCCTTGTCATATGTTACGATGCCAACTTTTGCCCCGGCTGGGAGTGTCGGAGGAGTGTCTGTCTCCTCTTCGGTACCATCTTCCCCGTTGCGACCGTATAGCGCGTGCAAGATACCCTCGCATACCGACTCAAGAAACCCACGGTTAATCGCCTCCTGCGTGACATCGATGAGGAATAGCCACCGCATAGGCATGGGCTCCCGCGTGTAGTACTCTTTGGGTACCAGGAATTCCACCGTCCCCATCATAAGTTCAGGGCGTTGTAAACGATCCACGCGTACACCAGATACGTCTGTGGGTGCGAAGTATTCTGGCGGCACATCGTTGGGGAAATTGCACATGTTGCATACAAGTTTGCTCCCACCGGCCCTAAATATCATGAATGGGTTGACGTACGTCCTACACCGCCTGCATCGAGGTGGCCCGGCCTCGCCAAAATCGAGAACAGGGATTGCTTGCTCCCCCTCCTGCAAAGGGGCAAATGGCTGCAGGACCAATCCAAGCGGTAGACCAGTCGACGCCAGTGATTCGGCCGTAGAAGGAATATTGTTGAGTGTGAGTCGTGCGAACTTGGGAGACGAATTTCCCTGGTCGATGGCTGTAAATGGTACAGCCGCTGGAGGTGGCAGATGCTTCTCCATGGTTGGATAGACGTTTAGCTGGTAGTACTGCGTCGCAACGTCTCTTGACCGGGCCACACTGGGTATCTGCTCTGGATCGACCCGGCCTTGTGTCGTCACAGCCTCCTCGCCCATTCGTAACCTATCTGTCGCATTCATCAGAGGTGCTTGCGGCGGAAGACCTGGAACACCTGGTCCGGCTTGCGGTCCAGCATTCAGCGACTGTGGCCCTCCAACAGTGCCTGATATCCCGCCATCTGTGACCAAAGAGGAAGCTGGCGCTGCCCCTATATCATGGTATGCATGCCTCTCTTTTTTCCTGTGAGATCTGACCGGTGGTGCCGCCCCCATGTCTAGCCCTCCCATTTGTGCAGCAAGCCCGTTCACAGCATCTTGCGGTAAGGGTGAAGGTCCTGGGACAGGCACTTGCCCGGAGTAAGGCAGGTGTTGCACATTGCCGTACACCTGTGGATTGTTCGCATTTGGCCCTTGGTATTGATATCCCGGCTGCGGGCTGACAGAGGGAGGAAAGTGAGGCTGGTTTGTCTGAGCCCAAGGGCTATTCGAGCGTGGGTCCTGCTGAGTCTGATATGGCTGCCCGCTTCCCCCATAGGGCGCACCGTACTGCGCCATTGTTTGTTGTTGCAAGAACCGTTCAGATCAGCGGACAGTCAGTCTGCGCTCCATGCCGATTATGGTGAGCAGTTAAGTCCCGTCGCGTTGCGTCGCCTCGTTTTCCTTTGGGAAATCTGGAGGAAAGGGTCAAAGCCCACCTGTCAAAGGCCGTTGTATCTACAAGAAGCGCGACAAGATGCTATTAATTGTGTTACAGTATTGACACCTTTGTTGGACAAATTCGCTGGAACATCAGACAAGTTGGAGAGAAGTGTCAACTTCAACAAAAATAGCCCCGTCTGACAGCCGCAGCACAGTATAAGTTGCCGTAAAGCGCCCGGGAGCTTTGTCAGACGCCCAAGTTTATCGCTAGTACTAGTCTAACGCTTCCCTGTCCCGCTTGGCGGCCAAAGATGCCACTTCGAGACATGCAAAAGGGGCTAATAATGCACTGGGATTAACACTTGATATCTTAAAGCTTCAATTCTATTATCACGAGGAGTGTTTCAATCAGACAGACTTCTTTACGGGGACTATGGCTAGCAGGTGAAGAGCGGTCTATCCCTTCCAATGCATCGTCATTCGCACCCGCTCAGAAGCTGTCTCTGGCCCTCTCCCGCAGCTGGCAGCCATACCGCCAGAGCACGAACGGCGTGGGTAAGCAGAGCGTTACAGCCACCAGCGCAAGTAGTGTATTGCCCCAGCCATACCCGATCGCCTCATACATACTTGGCGCGAACAGTGGGAAGCCGAACGCGGTGAGACTGCGCACCAATTGAGCGCCTGCCTGGGCTGAGCTGTTGTGATCCGCATACGCGTCGATGACATATGCCATAATCACCTGGCTGCAGACACTGAAGCCGAAGGACAAGACTGCGCTCCCGATGTCGACGACCAGCCAGAATGTGCAGGCCTGGGCAGCCCAGCCGAACATGAGAAAGCCCCCCAAGATGAGCAATGAGGCCGGAATCATTAGGGGAAGGCGATACTCCCTCCGGTCTGCCCTCACCTCCAGCCTTGGCCTGGAGTCTGCGATAGGTGACATCCATAAGTGTCCCTGCAATAAGCGCACTGCATATTTCTCCCAAGCACATGGCAATGTAGTGGATGCCACTGGTGGCTGTTGATTCGTGGTACCTCGTCTTCCAGAGGTCCGAATAAATGGAAATCAAAAGATAGGTGATCCCATAGCTGAAACCCGAGACCACGGCCTGGATTTGGACAATGGGGTGAGATGCGAGCAGACGCATAGGCCGAGTCAGGCTTCGACGCAAGATCCAGGTAGCGGTCCGGCCCTCAGTAAGCTTTTCAGTCGCAGAATGGTAACGTTGTTCTCCAGTGCTTGTGCGCAGCTGTCGCGCTCTCTTCCGGAGGATCAATGGCGCGTACGTCGCCCTAAAGAGCAGGATGGAGAATATGATCATGGCACCTTGTACCATGGAAGTCGACCAGAATATCCACTGCCACGTCGTTGCTTGCGTGATGATGCCACCCAGAATCGGTCCCACTGATGCCGCGAGAAGGGGTAGAAGGTTGTATAGCCCAAGGGATCGGCCTCGTTGATCGGCACGCCAAACATCTCCAAGAACACCGCTCGCGAGAACGTAAACTGCGCTGGCCCCGAAACCAGACAGGAATCGTGCCGCAATCAACACACCCTTGTTTGGCGCAAAACCGCACACAACGTTCCAAAGCAAGAACCAAACGTTGGTTGTGTGCAGGACAGGCTGACGACCATAGAGTTCGGAAAGAGGACCAATGACTAGAGGCCCAAAGGCCGTAGCGAGAAGGTAGGCAGAGAGACCCATGACCGACTCCACTTGGTTCATGTGGAATTCCACCGCGATAGAGGAGAGCGCTGGCGCCATGATAGTCGAGACCAACTGTAGATGTCAGATGTCAGCAGGCGTCGACAGTCCTATTTGCTTCTGTGAACACAGCCGGAGCAGGACAACATACGATGCGGTTGAACCCCGTCACAGAGAGCACACTCGTCACCGCCCACTTTCTGGCCAGAGACCAATCTTGCGGGTTTCCGCAGTGAAAAGCTTCGTCGAACCTGACTAGGTATTGGTTGATGTCGTCGTCGGTTGCGGGAGGTGAGATATCAGCAGTGCTCAATTGAGGGTCACCGCCTAGTTCGACTTTGACAGCCTTCTCCTGGCATTCATGCTCTCTATTATCGGCCATCTTCTTTTGCATGATAATGCTTGCAAAGGACGATCCAGATGGACAATGTTGAGAGTAGGTCGTGTGGAACAGTTTATCTCGTAGCTGAGCCTTCGAAGTAAAAACAGACCCGACCAAACTTGCCTGGAGCCATCTTCTGATTCGACATGGCGTACGAACATATCGAAGCAACGGCGAGGCAGAGCCTCAATATCTTGTTTCCGTTCATTGGCGTCCACCCGGGCCCTGCCTCCACAAAGAGGCAGGGTCTGGGAGGTGAGATTGTTGATGGTGTCAACCATTGATCTTTGCATGGGGCGACATCCAAAATGGAGAAGAACAGCCCGAAGAGAATGGTGATTGATCTGATAAGATGCCGTGATCGGCCTGCTCACTGAAGACGTTCGCTGAGAAGGGTGCCTTGCTGTCAGGCTGTGGAGCATGGAGCCCCGACCGAGCAATGTGATTGGCTGCAGCGTACGTCCAGGTTGCGTTCAAGAACCGACATTTTGATCGTGTTCTCAAGGAACACGTCCCCACAAATCCTGGATTTGCCCTTTGTTGCCAGTGACGGATAGGCAGTGGAACTAGCATTCTGGGTCCAATGGAGTTTTGCACGCCAAAGCTGCGACTTTGAACTCATGCTCATTAGTAGCGTGTGGTGGCTATCAGATGCTGGACGCTCTGCTGAATAATCGTCCACCTCGAGTAAGAGTAAAAGAAGGACCCAGAAACGCCGGTATGAAGCCGCTCCTGTAAGGACACACGTACTCGTTGTACCACTGTTGGCGTTCTGGGATTGAGGAATGGTCGACCTGGGTACTGACGCGATGGACAGTTTCCCCGAATGCGCCAACGCCAGCTGAACCTCGTTCGCTGGTGGTCATCTTGTCACCTCGTATTAAACAAGTTATCGAGCATCCAGCTTCCGGTCCTTCGGGCCAAAATGTTCCTGCTGCCATATTAGGCTGAATTTCTGCAGCCTGGACCAGGAAGTTCTCGGTAAAACATTGGAGACGATGTTTGAAATCTTTGGGGACATAGTTGCCTGAGTCAGGCTGTGCAACACAGCACGAGAGATCTTCCAGCAAAATTGCTGCGACTGACTGGAGTGATTGAAAAGATAACAGTTGCCCAGACTCGAGCAATTGACTTTTGACTTCTGCAGGCGACCTAAGGGCGTTGCCAGGAGACGACACCAACACATCCGGGTATGCGATGGAAGCCATTGCTTGAGTCATTATGCTCCAGGATATCAGTATGAAGGATGTGGTAGACATCTCGATACTCCTCCACTGCTCCCGATTTAGAAGACGTAGTAAGCCTCCGTAACGGGCATAGAGATGCGTGAGCTCCACGAAATGACGTTTCTTGGTTTGTGGCACATTGTTCAGACAGTCCGAATCAATGTCGATGCTCGTTGAAACACCCAAAAAGACTGGAGCCAACAGTTTGGCGATATCTGACGTCGCTTGATAGGTGTGGGCTGCTTCTTTGAGGATTTTGGACCCACTTCGCAAATGCAGCACCGCGGACTGCCAGTCGCCTGTACTTTGCGCCATGGAAGAAAGTAAGCGGCAGAAGATCAGCGCAACGTCTGGCGAGACAGGCTGGGTCGAGAAGCTCCGGATGGCAAGGCTGACTCTAGATGCTATTAGATCGCTGCGATCAATTTTTGCGGTCTTCGCTTCGTAAGTCGCTGCCAGCGCGACCATGGCATGATGAAGGCAGTGGTTATCCCAGCTAGCTTGAGGAACGATCATTGACCAGAAGGAATGCCATTGTCTTGTAGTCGAGAGAACCGGTACGACGATGCGATGGAAGAAGGTTGAATAGCGGCCGTCGATATCAGTCGAAAGGGGATTAGAAGGTTCGTTTAAAAAGCCGCCCACATCATGAGCCGCGCCAATAATAGACAATTGCATGTCATTGATATCTGTATTCCTGGAAGAACTCCCAGCAGCCTCGGTGCATAGCGATACTTGGGCCATACCGCTACAGCTGGGTTGCTGATCACGCTGCCGAGGTTTTGGGGTGGTTGAGGCGGCGTCGTAGCCATCACACTTGTATCCTCCCTGGACGCATCTCATGCAGACTGGCTTCGTTTCATCGCAGCGTTTCCGTCGGATCTTGCACGTTTTGCAACCGGACCTTACTTTCGGAGCCCATTTTCGTTTCCGAGTCTGCTTTGTCGGCCGTGCCATTGATAGGTGAGCACTGAGAGAAAGTCAAAACCGGTTTGCACCTTTGGACAAATACAGGTATGCACAGCAAGGTGCCAGCATCATCACAAAACGTCAAAGACGAGATGGTATTGTATCTGATTAGAATATAGGACAGTGATGTCGAGGCTTTAAGAGGCGTGCCCGAAGCCGGAGAAGAACCACGGAACAACAATTGGCCGCCACGCAACTACAACGTTGTAGTAGTACACACTAGTGTAGCTAGTGCTACTTAAGACTATCTAGGTACTAATAAGACTACTTAGTAACAGGAGACTAGCACAACATAGTAACCGGATGCCTAACTCTCTCAGCCTTCTTGAACACCCGGCCCCTAGACAACGACATCTCCTGGATAATACGGTGTCCTTTCTAAGAGTGGCTACTACTGCGCGCTTGGAATAAGGAATCAAGAAAAACTCAAGTACTAAGCCATTCCGACTCTGCGACGGACCCAGGGTTCCAGCGATGAAGGTAACAGGCTGGAGCCGACCGGCCGCAATGCTTCCTTAGTATGCCGTGCAGTGCAAGGCCAAACTGCCTGATCCAAGTTTACAGTATCATCGACAGAGGCTGGACGGGACGCCGCATCTCCTGGCATCATACCTACTGCTTGGGCGCCGGGAACGGAAGGTTTCCTGCATATTGGATGACGCATCGGTCTGGACTCTTTGTTAGGTGCTAACTAAACTGTTCTGGGCGCTTCTTGTACTGCCTAGGTACGGAAGGACGACCCTAGTACTCC
This sequence comes from Exophiala dermatitidis NIH/UT8656, assembly GCF_000230625.1. Taxonomy (NCBI): domain Eukaryota; kingdom Fungi; phylum Ascomycota; class Eurotiomycetes; order Chaetothyriales; family Herpotrichiellaceae; genus Exophiala; species Exophiala dermatitidis. Next base: position 1,045,756 of record NW_008751652.1, read on the forward strand.
AGTGTGGTACTCTCCCAAGTTTCTGACCTGGCCTAACTTCATATCAGCCTGTGGCCGTCGATACTTACACAGATCCCAACTGAGACAGCATTTCCAGCCTAAGCTGGCCGACTATGAGTGGTGTTGAAATACTTGGGATCGCAGCCGGGGTGGTGCAGCTAGCCGATTTGGGTGCCAGGCTATCGGTGAATCTGTACACATTCAGCCGCAAGGTCAAGGATGCCAACAAGGAGATCGATTCTCTCTGCAACGATATCGCCGGGACGGGAGCGGTGCTAAAGACTCTCGGTGAACAGATCAATACAGATTTGGATCCCAGGCTGTTTAAAAATGAGACGATTATCCAAGCGCAGAGATTGATGAACGACTGCAAAGGTCTCTACGACGAAATCAACGAAGCCATCGATCGCCATGGTAAGTACGATGACGACAGCAGCGCCGACAAGCGGAAATCTGCGGAAATCCCAGGGCCGCCCGGTATGCGGCGGCTCTGGACGAAAGTGCGGTGGCCATTTGTGCAGGGAAAAATAAAAGCGTTGAAATCGAGATTGGGATATCTCAAGGCCGAGCTTATGCTCATGCTACAGGGATTGATATTGGTGGCTCTAGCTCGTCGGTAGGTCTCCCAGCAGTCCACCAGCCCCAGTTCCCATGCTGGTCAGTGTTAGCGTTTGTTGCTTACCGGGGTGTTCAGCCACGAAGACTGGGACGTCATGCAAGACCAACACGCTCTGGTATATGAGTTATGGACGGAGCAGAAGAAGGCGTTGGCGCTGGCACAATTCCATGAGGACGTGGACATGCTCGATGGACCAGCAGCCGTCGAGTCCCAAGGGTTGTCCCCACCCACCGACTTTGCAGCCGCCTCGTCGCTCGCAGAACGTCCTACGTCCGGGGTCCCGGTCGAGTCTATGGCTCCGCTCCGTCCGATGGCGGCCATGACGGTCGTCGACTACAGGCCCCCGAGCCTTCCCGAGAACCTGCACGACGAGCGAGCCGAGCAAATCTTTGATCACTGCCGCCTTGTGGAGACGCTGCTCAAACAAGTCGGTGACCACAATTGGAGGGTCACCCAGGACATTCGAGCTAAGACTGGAGATAAGATCCTCCAGGCGCACTACATGCAATGGCGTCGCCATTTCCATCACCACGACGATACGGTCAAATTCAAGTACTTTGAAAGGTTTCCCAACCTGGTAAGTCGGCAGACTCTGAGGCGGAGGAATAAAGGGAACTATCCACTGATGACGATTAACCGTTCGAAAAGGAGCACTACTATTACTGGCAAGACCAGGACCGGGCCTTCGCCGCCGCAGAAGAAGCAAAAGAAATGGGAAGGGATACATGGGTGAGAGGACACCAGGAACGTGAGCCGGAACCAGCTCAACTGCCGCGGGGAAGTCGGCAAGGCGTGGCACGTTCGACTCCCCGGTCTCGACATGAATACAAATCTTTTTGCCAAAATGAACGACCCACCAACCGATCCAGAGATCACATGTCACGCGAGGGAGCTGATGTTGATGCTCCTCTCCAGGCCCGTGTGTCTCCGGCGCCACCTTCTCCAGATCGCAGAACTACGCCCCAGTCGGTACGATTACCAGATGAGATATCACTCCCAAACCGCACACTTGGGGTACAAGCAGGTGACATGTCTGAGGCATCCAGATCCAGTAGAACGGCGAGCGCGGTCTCCAGGGGGCTCCACAGAGAGCGTTCTGTACGAGATATGGACGATCGAACAACCTTCCCCGACGAAGGACCAGAGACTCAGAGCGACACCAGCGACTATGATGCTGAGGGCGAGGCTTTGGAACACGAATCCCTTAACATGATGGAGGCTTTGGAACCCGAATCCTTTAATATGATGGAGTCTTTGGAACCCGACTCCTTTAACATGATGGAGGCCCGCTCCAGAGATATCTCGAGAGATCGTTTTGTACAAGATCTCTTCTCTCAAACAACCTTGGATGATGAAGGATCAGAGGCCGAGAGCAACACCAGGGGCTACGGTGGTGAGGCTGGTGCTGGTGCCAAAGTTGAGGTCGAGTTGAAACAGCAGCTGAAGGAGTACCTTCAGCATTACACGACATTGACGGACGAAGAATGGAGCTATCTTGAAGAACTTTGACCAGCCCTCGGGACTAGGGATGGATTGGCAATTTCAGCAACAGATAGCAGTTTCAGCAACAGATGGCAGTTTCAGCAACAGATGGCAGTTTCAGCAACAGATGGCAGTTTCAGCAACAGGTGGCAAGCTCAGCAACAGATGACAGTCTCGGCAACAAATGGCGGTCTCGGCAACAGATATGTCAGATAATGATCTTAGCAACAAATAGCGATCTCCGCAACAGGCAATGAGTCAGTGACCGGTTTGGCTTTTTCCTCACACGCCGAGAACTTGTCCAAATATCAATCTCTTAGGCTGGGGTCCGTAGCGAACTAGGTAATACTAAGGCTATCCTCATCGTTCACGGATGATCAGGTAAACAATCAACCGTTAGTAGCTCCCTCTTCCATTACAAATGGGCCCCAGGAAATATAAACAGAATGTAAACCTGTATTTTGGTCGTTCAACGGCGCCTCAACCGTTCTCCAGGGTCTGGACTTTAAATCATATTGTAATTGAAATCCGTCTTTGGCGATAAATCCAAAGTAAGATTCAAGTCCTTCTTCCTCCTTGGTTCAGGCGCAGGTTGCAATTCGAATGACTGACCAAAGGATGAATGAGATACTTGTATATGCTGCGTGCCCGCTGCTGCTGGTCTTGCTGCTGCCGCCGGTGGAGGAGGACGAGGAAGCACAATATTGTGCATCTCAATCGAGGCACTACCGCCGTTCGAGTAGACTGCAGTAGTAGTAGCAGGTGTGGACCTGATGGTGCTGGTGGTAGTCTGCATGATTGGGTTTCGGCTATATTTGTGGTGTTGTTGAGGCTGCCGCCGTGGATGCCATTTCCGCCGGCGGAATATGGTGAAAAGAACCGCTGAGCAGGGCAGGATAAGGAGCAGGATGCCTAGAATGATGAATATTGGGACCGCGGATGCTGCTGTCGATGCCATTTTTGAGAGGTTGATGATGTTGCTTCGAGTCAATTTGCGCACTTGACATGGACGATTTTTCTGAGCTCTGCTTTCGCTCGGAGATTTGCACGTCTGTTGGCGGAAGAGACAAGCGACTGGCGTGCAGAAACGGCGTGGCTCGAGAAGCTAGTTATTGTAACTTCCAATGCTGGATGGGGTGAGTTCTGCTTGGGGTAGTACGGTACGGAAAGAAGGTAAAAGAGAAAGACGGCAGATGGTCGCTACGAAATGCCTGCCTCGTCGCCTCAAGGGTTTGAGTACTCACTCGTGTTAGTCACGGCGGTAAAAGATGCAACAAAACCTGGCTGGAGGTTCTGGGGCAGCGTTGTTGAGCAGAGGACAATGCCGATCAACAAAGGGGAATAATACAGAAGTAATAAAGGAGTGTATAGGGGTGTGGTATTGTTAAAGGACAATGGGAGTTGAGAGTGTACGGTGGTAAGTTGGAACTAAGGCACAAACAAGGTTCCCAGTGCGCAGATGCTGGATGTTGACGCGAAGGGAGATACTAGGATAACTGTAAGTGTACTAGTACATACGGTAGGTGGATCTGGAAGGTTTTGAGCATGTACTGGCCTTTGGCAGACGCCGGTGGATGTTCTTACTAGAATGGGAATGGGAGGATGTTCAGGTAGTGGAAATTTGCAGGTGTAGAAGGTACTTACATCTTGCGGACGGAATTTAACTTGCGCAAATCAACAGGAAAGAACCCATTATATAACTTACCTGGAACTGTGAACCGTTTCATTACGAATTTCTCTAGTCCTCAACATCCTTGTCTATGTGTCATAAACATTTCACTGAGAGCTCACAAACGCCTCATATCAGCACCTACCTCTTTGTGATGAACAGCTCATTCATTTCGGTAATGACAGGTTTCAGCTTGCCAGGCTTGAGGGCTCGAAGGATCGGTACAGGGTCAGATAGGATAGTTGGTGCAGGTGGGCCTGGTCGTCTGATGTTCGGTAAAAGGTCGAGTTTGAAGTTTGGAAGCTCACCGTTCTCCGACTGGACCCATGTCTCCGGCTTGAAGAACGCAAGTATGGTGTCGGCGGTCAGTTGATGGACTGCCGTAGCTCGTCCACGATGGTCGATGATTGTCAGGGTAACGCGGTCGGGCGGCAGGATGGCCTCTGCAGTGGTGGGTATTCCAGAGTGTCCAAACGCTATCAGCCCTTCGAAAAGCTGATGTTCGATGGCAAAGCCAATCTCTGCAAAGCTGTCCTTTGATACGAACCTTGGCTCCGGTAGTTCGCGGGTGATGCAGCCGTGCTGTGCAAATTCGTCTTCCACGACAGGTAGCATGCGATGGTCCCATACAGCATGGGCTAGTTCGTGAACAAGGGTGGTCCCCACAAGGACGTACCAACGGTACTTTTCTGCTCCATCAATGTCGTCCCAGCCGTCCACGGTCAGAAAATGGGACAAATCAGTAGACAGGGCGGTTTGCACAACGACGCGGTTGTATGTAGGATAATTGGCTATGTTGCCAGTGCATTCAGTTCTGGTGCATGGTCGTTCGATGTCGCCCGTTACATCCCCGCCATCCCCTATGTGGACAGTGATGCGGTAATAACGAGCAATGCGCATCAATTCTCGCTCGAAGCTTCGTAGTTTTTCATCTGTAACTCTCCAGTGATCGGTTAGTACACGATCGATCCCAAAGCCGCGGACCTCCTCCCGCACCATTCCGTACCTGACTTTGGCAAGATCGGTGAAGACGGCTCCCAGCAGCACCGTGGCCAGCTTTAAAGCCGGTTTCATTCGCTCGTACTGCGCGGGTGTAACCTCGTGCTCCTTTTGATCTAGTTCGGGTATCGGTAGAAGGTCGGCAACTTCCGACTTTCGGAAGGCCTCCCGGCGCCAGAGAGGATGGATCTCGACGCCTTCCAGTGGTGTCATGGAGGAGAAATCTGTCTCTCGCCTGTCCGGCCAGGGTGGAGGAGCTACATAGTTGTGGTAAGTACACATGATGGGCCGACAAATTTGAAATTTTGGTCGAGAAACACTTGAAACATCTCATAGAATATCATCTTGCGCATGTATTTGTGCTCTCTTTTGACAATGGTCGATGTTTGACTCCTCCTACAAAGCATAATGACAACGTTGAGAGAGAGTGCATTGTTCTTCCAAATATACCGCGGTTGATACAAAGGTTGACAATGCCAACCGAAACTGCAAAATCATCCGCATGGCAAGGTTTATGGATCGAAGACAAAGGAACAATGCCTGGGCGAACAAGATCTGCTCGGGTGAGCGAATGGCAAGAGCCCAGACAATGAAGCATTGACCGACGACTGTTGACAGCCTTTCCAAGAGTATGGAGGATCGGGTTGTTGACCATCACTTGCTGAGGGCCCTCCAAGTACCTCGCAGCCCAAGGCCATCTGTGCTGGAAACGTAGTCGGCGAAGCGCCTCTTGGGTGTCGCCCTTTGTTCTGAGAGTCTACACTCACGAAATGTGACTTGTAAGATGTCGCCCAGCATCTACAATGTATGTTTTGTATACAAGGTTGTAGTATCAATGGCCAGAAAACGGTGGAAGTTGAGGTGGAATTAAACTCGTCTAGTCGAAGCTTGGCTCTTTCACCTGACGTCATTCTTGCATTCCCGACATGAGCCGTTGTGTTCTCAAAACGTGCTGCTCGTTCCGTTTTGTTCCTCGTATTCTCCCGGATTTGTGTCTTTTAAGTTTGATTGTCTTGTTTAGACGAAAGCACTGACACCGCCCTTCTCATATGTCCACAATGGCCGAGCCAGGGAAAAGATCCATCGTCATCGTTGGAGGTGGGATCATTGGCAGCACGACTGCATACTTCCTAACCCGCCACCCCAAGTATAACCCAGCAATTCATTCGATTCACCTGATTGAAGCCACGGGCATCGCCAGTGGCGCCTCGGGAAAGGCCGGTGGCCTGATAGCTCTGTGGGCATACCCATCGTGTCTGGTGCCGCTGAGTTTTAAGCTCCATGCCGAACTTGCCAAGGAGCACGACGGAGCACAGCGTTGGGGTTATCGACACGTAAATGTTGGTCAGATCGACTTGGTGGGTAGACATGTGAGCAACCAACCCAAAATAACAGCCAATGGCGGGGAGAAAGGCGAGGACATCAGAGGGTTGCATCGCCCCGACGTCTCGAGTGATGGCAATGTGAGTCTCCAGAAAAGAAGCAAAGAGTCCTACGCGAAGCTACGCAAAGCGGGTGTCCCGGATGACCTCGACTGGGTCGCCGATGAATGCGTCCGGGGCTATGAGAGCATGAGCGCTCCAGGAGAGAGCGCGCAGGTCCATCCATACCAGTTCACGACGTCAATGGCGGAGCTGGCGGCAGAAAAGGGCGTCAAGATTATTATTGGCACGGTCGACAAGATTGAATCTTCCTCGTCGGGTGAACATACAGTCAAGTATATGGATAAAAGCACAAACTCGCAACAATCCATCTCCGCCACTGATGTTATCGTGACGGCCGGACCATGGACCAAAACCGTTTTGCCCGGGACACCGATTGGCGCGCTGCGAGCTCACAGTGTGACGGTCCGCCCGACTCGACCGGTTTCCGCGTACTGTCTGTTCACACAGATCGCACTTCCGAAAAACTTCAAAGAAGGTACCACGTCCCGGGCGATGAACGTCAGTCCGGAGATATACGCTCGTCCCAACAACGAGTTGTACGCTTGCGGCGAAGGAGACCATCTTGTGCCGCTGCCAAAATCTACTGCCGAGGTCCAGGTCGATGACTCAAGATGTCAGGACATTGTGGACTATTGTGCAAGCATTTCCGATGAAATGCGGGACGGGGAAGTGCTCGTCCGCCAGGCTTGTTACTTGCCACAAGTAGAGACTGGCGCTGGGCCTCTGGTAGGCCTCACCAACACCAAAGGAATCTATTTGGCAGCCGGACACACGTGTTGGGGGATCCAGAACGGGCCAGGCACAGGCAAATTGATGAGTGAATTCGTTTTTGACGGCAAAGCGCTCAGTGCAAACGTTAGCAGTCTCGATCCAAGGAGAGTTTTGAGATAGACTAGGTTGGCCGCAGATTCATATAACAATGACGGAATGATCCGAACGCGAAATTGTCTGAAAAGACAAGAGAAATCCAATACATAGACTTGAACTTTCGATGCAAAAGTAGTAATTTCGGATTTCCCGCTTCTGCAATCGTGGTCAACGCCGGCATATTTCTCGATTCCTGTACGAACATAATGCATGATGGTAATGATGGTAATTCGCAGATACTGGATGCAGACAACCACCTTCTACCTACTCATGCTTTCCAGGCGCTGACGATCTGCACAACATCCTCATCTGCCACCGGATGGCTCAATCCTACCCGCTGCGGTATGTGCTTTGCACTGGCTCCCCATACCAGCGCATATTTGAACGTCTCCTTCATGGTGCGGTGGATGTGATCACAGACGTCCTCGATGGTGCTATTGCTGCGGACAATCAGAGCCTCGCTGAAATCCGGATCCTCGCCCTGCCGCTTTGTGTAGATACGGATGAGCCGCAACTCCTTCCAGCAACGTTCGACGACGTCGTCTATGCCCAGATCCAGCTCGCAGGACATGACCACTGTGTGTGGCTCGCGGGCCAGCTGGTCCAAATAGTCCATCGTAACGCTGTCGATTTTGTTGTACACATACAAACAGCGAATGTACTTGCGGTGGTCTTTCATTATGACGTCGATGAAATCGTCGACGGTTGCATTTTCGTCCCGGACTAACACCTCACAGTTGAGCATCTTGTAGTCCCGCAGAATGTTGTACAGCATCTTCTCATCCAAGTATTTGGGAGGCGACTGAAATGTAATTTTCATTCCACCGGCCTTCTTGGCTTTGACGTAGATATTGGGTGGCTCGCGATTGAGTCGAATGCCCACGGCTTCCAGTTCGGCTTCCAGGAGCGCACGCTGCTCCGCCCGTTTCGTGGCGTCCAGCACCATAAGGATCAAGTCTGATGTCTGCAGGCAGGTATTCTCGTCAGTCGATAGAAGGAGCCCAACATCGAGAAGCCTACCTTTGCCGCACTGATGACCTGTCTTCCTCTGCCCTTACCCTCGGAGGCACCTTCAATAATACCAGGTAAATCGAGTATCTGGATCTCTGCGCCCTGATACTCGAGCACTCCGGGAATGGCTGTCAACGTAGTGAAAGAGTATGCAGCCACTTCTGACTTCGTCTTCGTGATCTTGGACAGAAAGGTCGATTTACCGACGGAAGGGAAACCGACCAGGGCAATTCGGGCGTCTCCGGACTTGGACACATCGAAGCCCGTGCCACCGCCAGATCCTGCCCCTGGACCTGGCTCAAGTAATTGCGCCCGCAAGCGTGCGAGTTTACTAATTGAGCTGTTAGCTATGCCGAGGTAATTTCAGGGGAAAAGCCCCCAGGTCTGCCCATGTGTGACAAACAAGCACATCAGGGGCAAGGCTGAGGCACGTGACAGCAGCAATCATGTAATGAGATCACGTGCAGGGCCCTTTCTTTGTCCAGAATCTAGGTTGTCTTTGTCCGATATCCCCTCAAGACTGCCCACGGCAGATAAAGAGCCACTTACCCTTTCAGAAGACCAAGATGATACTCTGTCGTGGCTTGTCAGCCTTGATCCATGATTGCCGAAGTCAATGTACGAACCTGTGGCCTTGTTTTCTGCGAATCCATCAGTTCAAGTTCCCGGATCAACCGATCTGTAATAGTTTCACTTCACCCACTTTGAGTTCGGGCCATTTCGGCCTCGATCCTAAAATCGAGTCAGAGTCGCAACATAGCACAACAATGGATAGTCTAACTCCTTGATCTTCTCAGTAATGTTCACCATCTTGACTGAACCACTTCAAATGTCACGGTGCTTAGCAGCAGGTCGGTATAGCCTGGATCGGGTTCAGACAGAGACCGTCGATGCGACCCAAGTGCAAATTTAAAGAAGACTCCTGGGCCGGCATACGGCCCTTGTATGATAATCTCTTGGGATATTGGCGGGGAATATCTCTGACAAGACGCAGCAACAGGAACCTTGAATTCCCGGATAAAGTTTAGCGTCCGCCGCACGGAACATTGTATCTCCGCTCCGACGCCGTCTTGGCTATAAAGTATATCCTTCTGTCGGTGTGACTCCCAACCACTTGTTGTTTTCTCTTTCACAAAAGATAGCGACAATGCACAAAAGAGTCTGAGAAATGCAAATCATAGACATGTAGGTTGTCGCGGCATTCGCTGCGGCTGCCTAGGCATAGTCCCCCTTGACGGGGTTCGCGTGCCAATGTTTCTGAATACTTCAAAGGACGCGAGAAGTGGACTTCAGATCCCTAACGGGATCTGCGCTGTTCTCTCACAATGCCGAACCGCAAGCGCGCAAAGAATGCTCCTGCGGACTCGTCACCGGCTGAGCCACCACTTGCGGCTCCTCCTTCATTTGGACAGTCTCACCGTTCGCTTGAGGAAGAGATTGGAGACTATCCGGAGGTTCAAAGAAACGAGTTTCTAACCACAAGAGCGATTTATCCTGATGAGTTTGAGAGAGTTCGCGGCAGGAAGGATGCTTGGAAGGTGAGGACCTCGGGCGCAGCCTGCGGATCTATGCACTAACTCCAACCTCAGACCCAAGAGAACCTCGCCTTCAAAGTTCGAGTCGGGCCACTCGAAGATCGAGGTTTCTTCGCCAAACTAATCTTTGAATTCCCACGCGAATATCCAAAGGTTCTTCCCAAGATCAACATTGTTGAGGTTCAGCCGAAAGACCCTGAGATCAAGCGACAGGTTGAGCATATCATAGCAACGGTCCCTCGGCAGCATCAGGGCAGCGAGTCCGTCTACGAAGTTAATGCCGCCATCATGGACTTTCTTGAACAGACGATCTCGGATAAAGCAGCTAAGAAAACTTCGCTCAGCCTCGAGGAAGAGCGGGCAGTCAGAGAGGCCCAGGCTCGAAAGCAGCTCGAAGAACAGAGAGAAAGCGAACGGAAACGTCTGGCCCAAGAAGCCGAGCTGCAAGAACAGCTTCTAGCATCCCAGGTCGAAACTGAGAAGCAACGTCGTTTGAGAACCACCCTAACCCGCAAGAGCACGGCAGAGGACAGCGAAGATGTCTACGACGTCCCTGAAGAACCGGTACGCTTCGACCAGTCTATGATATGTCGAGATACAGCAACCACTACTCCTTTCAAATTCAAGGCAGTTGTAGGGAGATCTGTCATACTCAAGCGCAAAGACAAGAAAATCACGATTGTCGCCCCGCGCATCGATACGGATCGTGTACAAGCTCCACAGCTTCTGCTGAAAGAGATATACCTTCCGGACAACATTGGCGGAAAAGAAGGGGAGTTGCAGAAGTGCTTGGAACAGGTGGAAGAAGCCTTGGAGTCGTCAAAAGAGCACCGCCATCCAAACGTTGTTGACCTTCTCAACTACAAGATCGAGCATCTACCATCCGAGGACGGACCGGGCCAATGGCGGCTTTCGATTCTATCCGAGTTTGCAAACAAAGGCTCCCTTTCCTCCTTGCTTGCAATTGCGGGCTCACTCAGTGCTGCAAAGGTGCGCTCATGGACTCGACAAATAGTTGACGCCCTGCTGTTTTTTGATCAGCAAGGCTTCGTGCATCCGGCACTTCACGCTGGTAATGTCATGTTGTTCATGTCCCCGACTGGTGGGCTCACTATCAAGCTTTCTGACGGCTATGGAACGCAACTTAGGGATCTTGTTCAAGCGGCCCGAGATCCTTCCACCAAAACCAACAAAGACCTGCCGCTCTGGATTGCGCCAGAGCTCAATGGCAAAATCCCGAGACGCACCAGCAAAACTTGCATCTGGGAGCTAGGCATCATCATCTTACAGATGGCGTTGGGCCATCAAGTCCAAGAGGTGTATACCTCGCCTTCAAACGTGTTGGAAGGCGTCGACTTCACATCAAGTAGCGAGAGACTGTTGGAAGAGTTATTTCAGCCCAATCCCAACAATCGGCCCTCGGCTTTCGAGCTCAGTCGCAAACAATTCTTCCATGAGGAGCGTGAAGCCATGTTTCGAAACCACTCCCCAAATATACCAAGCACGCCGAGAGGGCGGCGACGACGGTACAGCGACAAGCAGGGCCAATCCCGATATCGTGACGAATGGGAAGAATTGGAACGCATAGGAAAGGGTGGTTTCGGCAAAGTATTCCGCGCAAGACGCAAACTCGACGGGCAATACTACGCGGTGAAGAAGGTAGAGAGCAGCTCTACGAAGATGCTGGAAGACATATTGCGTGAAGTCACCCTGCTTGCGAAACTCAATCACCCTTACATTGTCAGGTATTACAACGCCTGGTACGAAACCGAACATGATGAAGTGGAAGAAATGCGTCAAGAGGAGAGTCCTGAAAGACAGCTGCCACATGCTGCTGCTCTCAGTACCGGCCATGACTTTATGGAGCCCTCGGTCTACCGCAACCAGGGCGCCGAGTACAGTGATTCTGAGGAGGAGGATATGTTTGCCTATCAAGCTCCTCCATCGGTCCAAGACGACAGCTTTGATGACGATCAGTTCGAAGTTAGCGCACTTGACGCTGCTCTTGATGAAGTGGAGCAGATGACTGACCCCTTTGCTGCGACTGACCAAGATAATCAAGATGACCTGGGTGACGATCCGTTTGCCAGCAGTGACTCGCCAGTCGTGCAGTCAGATCAATCAGATCATGTGCAGTCAATGCGGTCACGATCGCCACTCCACAACGAGCAATCCATACTCTATATCCAGATGGAGTTCTGTGATGGACAAAGTCTGCGCCATCGAATCGCACAAGGCCTCTCTGCCAATGTGAACTCGGTTTGGCGGTTGTTCCGACGTATCGTCGAGGGCCTTGCTCACCTGCATAGTCATGGTGTTGTCCATCGAGATCTCAAACCTGAAAACATCTTTCTTGACTCTGACGACACACCTAAGATTGGTGATTTCGGTCTGGCAACCGCTGGACAAGCAACGTCTAAAACGAATATTTCCAAGCCAGGCATGGTGATTACAAATTCCACAGGATTGGGCACGCAAGGCTACACAGCTCCTGAACTCTACGTTCGTGGAAGCCACTACGACAGCCGCGCCGACATGTATTCTCTTGGTGTCATGTTCCTCGAGATGTGCTACCCTTTCACTTCAGCGATGGAAAAGGCTAAGATCATGGATGGATTGAGACGAGAACCACCCACTCTTCCTCCTTTCTTCGAAGAGGATATCCATCGTCGACAAGGTGAAATCATTCTCAAGCTGGTAGATCCCGATCAGAACAAACGACCGACTGCCAAAGACTTGCTTGATAGTGGATTGATACCCGAGCCTGTCGAGGAGGAAAAGTTGCAGCGTTACATTGACCAGGTGGCAGCAGAAAATCCGGAGAAGTACCAAGAGTGGGTGAGCAACCTCTTTGCCAAACCCAACAACACTGTGTCAAGCCTTGCTTGGGAGGACAAGACGGCGCACGGCATGTCTGCTGCAGATTCCATGTTCTGGATATATGCATGTGACCAGCTTAAGACTATTTTCCGCAGACATGGCGCTGTCGAAGCTGGCAGACAAGGCATTATCCCTAAGGAAGACTTTTATGCCAAACCTGCAACGTTCCTCGATCCATCTGGACTGGTCGTACAGCTGCCTGTCGATCTTACGTTGCCTTTTGCACGCACTCTGGCACAGACTACCTCAAACTACACCAAGACTTACTGCTTCGGCGTTGTCTACCGTGCAACTGTAGCAGGAAATCAACCGCGACAGGTACCCGAAGTGGATTTTGACTTTGTTTCACACAGTGCCAGGGATTTGTCTATCAAGGAAGCCGAGGTGATCAAAGTCTTAGATGAGGTCCTTCGCGACATTCCTGCGCTTGCAGTCCGGGACTGGACCATTTACGTCAATCATTCCGACTTGATCAATCTCATTCTCGACTTTTGCCGCATCAAGCCTGTCGAAATGTCCAACGTCAAGCAAGCACTCTCTCACCTGAATACTGGCACGACCACATGGACACAAGTGCGCGAACAACTCCGCAGCTCTGCCATGAACATCGCTGAAACATCAGTGAGCGATCTGTCTCGATTCAACTTCGATGGTGACGTGGAAAAAGTGCGTGGCAAGCTCACCAAGCTCTTTGGTGACAGCGACCACTTGAGCAAGGCGTTGCCTCTTTTGGCGCGGCTCGAGGATGTCATTCAGTTCTTAAGGCGGATGAACATTCACAGCAAGGTTCTGGTTGCACCTTTAAGCAACAACTCGGAGTATCTTTACCGGGGCAGTCTTCTGTTCCAGTGCATGGAGAGCAACACCAAGAAGGTGTTGGCGGTGGGTGGGCGGTACGATGCCCTCATCCAAGACTACCAGACCAAGTCCGACAAGGGCTCCGTGCGGGCGGCGGGATTCCGCCTCAACATCATGGACCTGGTCGGCTACGTTCGCGGCCAGGTCCAGCCGCACGGCAAGCCGTCGAGGCCCGCGGCGGCGGACGCCAACAAACTCCTCACCAGGTGCGACATCCTGGTGACGTCGTTCGACCCGGCGACGTTGAAGACCTCGTGCGTTGAGGTCCTGTCGTCCTTGTGGGCGGCAGGCCTCAGCGCCGAGCTGTCCGAGGAGTTCCGCTCCCTCGAGGAGCTGGAGATGGCGTACCGCAACAACGCGGGCTACTGGCTGGTGATCGTCCGGGGCGGGGCGGGTGAACGCACCTTGAAGGTGCGTAGCCCGTTCCGCTCCGAGGATGAGGTCAAGGCGGCCGACCTGGTGGGCTTCTTGCGCCTGAAAATGGCCAAGAGTAGATAGGCGTTGGGGTTGCGGTTGTTCTCGTGTCTGAATTGAATAGTAATTAGCGTTGATTGACATTCTGTTTTAGTGTCCACCGTCGTGATCGGCTTTGTTTTCTTGTCGTGCATAAAATCGCTAAGGTGATGACACCTATGTTATGTGCCAAGCGTCCGCTCCCGCTAATCTTAGTCTACATCTTTCAGGACAGTTGGTGGCATCGAGTGCGTCTTCCCGGTTACGTCCTATGGTCAGAGTCAACTCCTAACAAGCATCTAGAGAGGTGGTTGTCGAGAGCAGCCTCCATATGTTACCTCTATGTGTTACTTCTCTCACAACAACGAATCCTTTAGATCACGTCCAGCGGCCGCCGCGACTAGAATGTGACCGAATACATCCATTTGAGTCTGCGGACGACAATTATCACAGGATGGCCTTGTCTTCGTTGAATGTATGTCGTATCGAAATGCCAGCGCCACTGCCGCGAGGCTGAGGTTGCTATTCCATTAATTGTGCTCCACAGTGTTGCTCCACCGTATTGGCTTGCCCCTGACTGACTAATCTCCAAGGCAGTCTCTTAACGCCGCAAACGCCGAGGCCAGGCTGGCTTGTCCCTGGTCCCGCAAATAGTACAACGACATCGAGGTGGTAACATGCGTCGACGCAACTCGATCGATGCGAGGCTCGCCAGGTCCTTCGCAGCTCTGAGAGTTGCCCACTGCGCATCATGACTAGATGCGCCAGAAGCTTTACGCAATGCTTCTTATTAACCGTTACATTCGCCTTGTTCTTCCTGTGTAACAAATCAGCACATGCATCTGCTGGCAGCACATCGTCGAACAACACCCTTCTATGGGGCCCTTACCGACCGAACCTCTACTTCGGCGTTCGCCCACGGCTACCGAACAGTTTGCTGACAGGACTATTGTGGGCAAATACGGACAACTATGCCACGGCCCAACACAACTTCCGGCACACATGCGAGCAGCACGAGGGAATGGCAGGCTACGGGTGGGAAGAGTACGATGCTCGGAACGGCGGTCGGGAAGTCATACACGATACAGGGAACAAGATCGATCTCACCATTGATTTCGTCAAGGTGCCTGGCGGGCAACACGGCGGCAGCTGGGCGGCTAGGGTCAAGGGAGCACTTAGGGAGGATGCTCCGCCGAACTTGGTCACGACCCTGATATTCTATGCTGGCATGGAAGGGTTGGGGGAGCTAGGGTTCAGCTCGGACGAGCCAGATGATCAAGGACGCGTTACTCTGCATGGCCAAACGGCGGACCTTGGCGAATTTGATATCACATTCAAGGATGCGACGGAGAACACAGTGCCTTACAAGATCCATCCGTCTTGGGACGCCAAACCCTTGGATCGGACGTTGATGTGCAGCTTGCCCATACCTCCCGAGGCGATTTGGCAAGCCAAGAACATTGTGTTTGCCAGCATGAAGCAGGAAATCGACACCTATGTCCAGGAATACGGCGAGGGTAACATGCCGCCGCCCTGGGCAGCGTTTACTATTCCGCAGAAACCAGGGCCGGGGAATTTCCATATGGTGCAGAAGGTGTTTGTGGGTGCATTTGAGTTTGACATTCTCTTCGAGTCTGGCTCGGGACCCTCCGTGTATACGGAGACACTCGACAAAGCCATTTCTGGCGTCTCGGACAAGTTCAAGTCGAAGTTTAAGGAGACATTCCAACCTTTGGCGTCATTCGACAAGCCCGCCTACACCACCTTTGCCGAGTCGATGTTTTCCAATTTGTTCGGCGGGATCGGATATTTCTACGGCGATTCGCTGGTCGACCGATCTTATGCTCCGGAATACGACGAGGAAAACGAAGGCTTCTGGGAGGAGACGGCCGAGGCCAGGGCTCGGGCCAAGATTGTGCACGACCCGCCAGCGGAGCTCTTTACTAGTGTGCCGTCGCGACCTTTCTTTCCTCGTGGGTTCCTCTGGGACGAAGGATTTCATTTGGTCCCGATTGCAGAATGGGATCTCGACGTGACTCTAGACATCGTGAGGTCGTGGTTCAACCTGATGGACGAGGATGGGTGGATAGCGCGGGAACAGATTCTGGGACCCGAAGCACGCAGTAAAGTCCCGGCGGAGTTTCAAGTGCAATACCCACACTACGCCAATCCACCAACACTATTTCTCATTATTGACACCTTGATGGACAAGCTGGCTGCGGCCGACAATGTCACGCAAAAGGATCGAATCGAGTCTGAACTCCGGGATTTATATCCTCTGCTCAAGCGCCAGTACTACTGGTTCCGCCGGACGCAATTTGGGGACATCAAGTCATACGACCGCAAGGCGTTTTCCTCCAAAGAAGCGTACCGATGGCGCGGCCGCACGCCTCGCCACATCCTCCCATCGGGACTTGACGATTACCCGCGTCCTCAGCCACCGCACCCTGGCGAGCTGCACACCGATCTAATTTCGTGGGTGGGGATGATGTCCAAGACTTTGTTGCGGCTTTCGGTTCTGCTATCCGAGACGGACGACACTTCCGACTTTGAAAGCCAAAGCAACGCCATTGTTCGCAACATTGACGATTTGCACTGGTCGAACGACCACAAGGCGTATTGCGACGCCACGATCGACGACTACGAGGATTCCGTCCATGTCTGCCACAAGGGATATATCAGTTTGTTCCCGTTCCTGACGGGCCTCATGCCTCCGACGCACCCGAACTTGCCACACATTCTGGCTTTGATTTCCTCCGAGTCCGATCTGTGGTCCCCCTTTGGCATTCGCTCGCTGTCCAAATCCGACGAGTTCTATGGCTCCGACGAGAATTACTGGCGCTCGCCTATCTGGGTCAACATCAACTACTTGATCCTTAAGAATTTGCTTGTTCTCGCTCAGTCGTCCGCCACACCGCCCAAAGTTAAGGCCCAGGCCACAGACATCTATGTCCAGCTGAGGCAGAATCTTGTCAACAATGTCTTTAACCAGTGGGAGCGCACAGGCTTCGCCTGGGAACAGTATAATCCCGAGACGGGCGCCGGCCAGCGAACTCAGCATTTCACCGGCTGGACTAGTTTGGTCGTTGTCATCATGCGCATGCCAGACTTGAGTGCCCAGGCAGGGGCTATTAAGCATGGCGAATTATGAGTCTGGACTTGTATCGGTTTCTGGCTGTGTATATATGACTCTGACTCTGTGGAGGGAAGACAAAAATTGTTTTCGTAGGGTAGGATATAAAAAAGCAACAACACTAGATAGAACGAATGGGAAACTGGAAAGAAACGAGCTGCGGAACCATGTCCATTGATTGATTCTTTGCTTTCTTTCGCCAAATGGCTAGAATTCTTCATTTATTCGTTACACAGTATTAACCATGATTGACGGAGGTATAGTTCACGACACAAGTTCACGACGGTACAATAGGGATGATACAGAGTATCAATCACTGTCATCATCACTTCCGTATGCAACCAACGGCGCAGCCGCAGGAGCCGGAGTCGCAGCCGGTGGAGGTTTTGCGCTCGACGCGTATCCTCTTAACCTTGCCAGCGTAGAGCTAGGAAGTATACTGTTTCCCCCGGCGGGAGTATTTTCTCCAGCGGCCGTAGTCTGATCTGAAGAGGCAGAGATGCCATTTTCCACCGCCGCGGGTTCGTGCGTGGGGGGAGCCTCAAGTAGCCCACGATCACCTTGTTTCTGCCCCTCCAACTGATGTTGTTGTTGTTTTTGTTGCAACTCCTTCTCTTTCTGCTGAGTAAACCAAATCTCCTCCGGGGCCTCATACCCCTCCAACCCATATCCGGACTCCAGTCTTCTCTGATCGCGCTCTTCACGAGTTTCACGACCCTCGATCTGTCTAACAGCGCTCTCGCCCAGCGCACGTCTAACAGCCTCAGCAGCCTGTTCTTCGAGCCTGGCCGCTTCACGCTTCGCACTCAGGGGATTCGGATCGACAGTGGCCCATCTCACATTGAGAATCTCATTATTATCAAGAGCCTGATGCGCCATTGCCTCCTTTGCAAACTGGGCATTCGCCTCATTGACGTACGTGACAAACGCGACGCCACGGCCCGTCAGGACTCTTATGCGTTCGATTTCTCCCCACTCTTGAAAATGGCGGGCCACGACCTCCTCAATGTCGTCCGTGACGTGGATCCGACCGACGTACAATGTCCGGTTCTGGCGCATGAAACTGCCCACCCCGCCCATGTCGTCGCGGTAGTCGCTGAACTTGTCGCGGCCGAAACAGTCCACGTTCGGATTGAATATGTCGTAGATTCCCGGTAGGCGATGTAGATATTGGCATTCGTGGCCCTTAGGACATAGCCCGCGCGCGAAGAATAGGCAGAAATAGCTTCCGGGGGTTTTGTCTGCTTGTGTCCAGCCCGAGTCGTTGCGGATGTTGCATCGTGACGGCGCGGCCGTTTTGGATAGGTATGCGTCTTCCCGGTCGCCGCCGCTCCATTTGTTGTACCAGATGTTGAATACTGTGCCTGTTTGGGGCGGTGGTTCGGATTTGAATGTTGATGGGTCGACTTGGGGTCGTGCGGGTCGTCGCTTGCGTCGGATCAGTTTTGTCTTTTTCGTCGGGGGCTCGGACGGGCCATCTTGGTTGTTGTTTGTTGTGGTTAAAGTGTTGCTGGTGGTGGTGGTGGTGGTGGTGGTGGTGGTGGTGGTGGTGTTGGGTTCGTCCGAAGGCGAGGCTGATCGCTTGCGAGACGGTGTCGAAGGTGAGGGTGAGGCAAAGCTCGTGCGCGCTTGGACTACTTCGGCCATGGTGTATCGCGGATATCTCTATAGTCTGTGTGATTTGAGACTGCTCGGCAGAAAGATGCTGCCTCGTTGTCCTGGTCGTTATCCGCAGGCAGTAGTAGTTGCAAGATTGTTTGAAATATCGTCGATGCTGCGCGGCGGCAGAAAGTTGAACTTTCGCCGCAACGACTACGGCAGAGCAAACTGTCTCCGATATGCAATTTTGATTTTGCAAGACTGAAGACGATGTTACAGCGTGTGGCTATTTTCAAGTCTTCCTGACTTATATCTTATCTTAGGAAAGGGATAGTCGCGGGCCCGTCGTGCAAGAGCATTTCTACGTCGTCTGCTATCGATTTTCTGTGATATCTAGCTACATGTCGGGTGGGTTCTCGTCGTTGTCACGGATATATAAATAGCCATTTGCGCTGTGTCCATGCCAATAAATATGCCGTGAATTTACTCTTTCCAGGGCTGCCGTGACGCCGAGTCCCTACAAACGAAGAGTCTTATGTTGTCGTCTATAGTCTTGAGACGCTTATCATCAACCATGGCTTCCCATCCACCCAAGGACCCAATTGTGGTGGTCATCGGTGCCACGGGAACCGGCAAGTCAAAGGTAGGTTCCATGTCCATCAGTAAGTTCAGAATTTAGTACGAACTTGACACTAATTCGATTTATAATACAGCTGGCTGTTCAGCTTGCTACACGGTTCAATGGGGAAATTATCAATGGAGATGCTATGCAGATGTATAAAGGGCTTCCCATCATCACCAACAAGATGCCCGATGACGAGCGCAACGGCATTCCGCATCATCTCCTTGACTTCATCGGGTTGGATGAGAATCCTTGGACGGTCAACCGGTTTGTCAAAGAGTCGTCTCGCCTCATTGACGAAATCAGGTCCAGGGGCAAGTTACCCATCGTGGTTGGCGGGACACACTATTACACTCATGCACTATTGTTCAAGGAAGCCACCCTTACCGAGGAGACTGGCGATAACAATGGTCCAGATGGAGGAATTTCAGAGCCGGCACAGGAGGACCACCCCATGTTGTCGAGACCAACTGAAGAACTCTTTGCGAAGCTACAGGAGATCGATCCAGATATGGCGGCAAGATGGCATCCAAATGATAGACGGAAGATTCAGCGGTCTCTTCAGATTTGGCTCCAGACAGGACGGAAAGCTTCTGATGTCTATGCTGAACAGCAGCGTAGAACGACTAACGGACACGGAAAAGGCGGAGAGGGAGACGATATCGATGGTGCCACCCAACCCGCCAACAGCGCCCAGGTAGAGGAGCAGAGGCTGCGCTATCCTACGTTGTTATTGTGGCTGGAAGCCGAAGATCGAGCCTTGAAGGAACGACTGAATGCGCGTGTGGACGTCATGGTCGCCAATGGCCTGGCAGACGAAGCGGCTTCAATGACACGACTCGAAGCAGACCTGAGAAGCAGAGGGATACCGGTTGATAAGACAAAAGGGATATGGGTATCGATCGGATATAAGGAGATGGAGCCGTGGATACAAAGTCAACAATCGCTGGACTCGGACTCCAGTCATGCTAGCAGCTCGCGCGGCCTGCAAGATGCTATCGAGTCGGTTAAAGCTGGCACGAGGCGCTATGCGAAGCGCCAGAACCGTTATATTCGTATCCGGTTGGCCAACGATTTAGTCAAAGCGAGCATGTTGGATAAGCTTTTTTTACTCGACTGTTCTGACCTGACACATTGGGACTCCGCCGTGGAGGAAACAGCGAGCAAACTGGTGGCTTCTTTCCTAAGTGGCAGAGCGCTCCCTGACCCAAGAAGTATTTCCAATTTTGCGGAGAGGATGCTCCCAGTGCCCGGGGAGGGTGAGAGCCAGGCCAAGCGCACTGCGCGAAGGTGCGAAGTCTGCGACAAGGTCCTCATGACAGATGCGGAATGGAGTGGTCATCTTGCGAGTAGAGGGCACAAGAAGACAGTCGCTGCACACCGCAAGCGAGACTTGGCAGGCTCCAAAGCTGGACATGAAAAATCCTTACCGGAAGGTCCAGGAGGTTGAAATCATGCAAGCTTGTGCTGAATTTCGCCCAAGCCGGTCGTCCAGTATTTAGGCGAGCATCATCGCAAGGGAACTCCACTATTGATCAGGGAGGATCAGGCACCCGTGCATCAGACGCATGGCCGTTCGCACTAGGGTCGACCGTGGCATTTTCCTGGTGTTGCTGCTGCTGTTGCTGTTGCTCCTGCAGACCTTTTGTCCGCCACTCAACAAACGCCGGCGAGAGGATGTCTCCGTGACCAGTCTGCTCAACCTTGAACACTTCGACTCGAGGCGACTTTTCTCGCTTTCGAATTCTCCAGACGCCGTCTGATGTGATGATGGTCTTCAGCCCTGTTTCATCGTCAGTGGGCCGTATACAAGCTCGGGAAATCTCGCTCACATTCCAGAAAACTTGAAGCAAAATTTATGCAGGTCTGGCCATCCCACAGGTTCTTGCCCCTCAAACGCACTTTCTCAGGTATGCTCTGGGTCTCGAGCTCTTCAAGGCGCTCCAGAATCCCTTGGCTGGTCCGGTAGCCAACGACAATCTTTGGCACTCCAAGTAGAAATGACTGGGCCCAGAATTTCAGGAGCTTTCTCTCAAACTTGACCTGCTCGCGCTCGTTGGTCACGGCGGCGGTCGTCTTGAGCTCCACCCAGTTCGTGGGCTGGGATTTATCTTCTGATTTGAAGTCCACGACGGCATCAACCTCTCCGCCAATGATCATTTTGACCTTGCCAAAACCCGTGCGGACAATGGAGCAGTACTGAGCGTAATTGCTCACAATCTGTTCTTCCCTGGATTCGATGTATTCTCTGGACGCGCTCGACCATGGTTCTGGCAGCAATGACACCGTCTCGAATTTGTATCCCCAGAAACTCATAAGATCTTGAGACATGGCACCGGGATGTGCGGGGCGGGAGAACTGATTCTGCCGCGACATCACCTTTTTCTCATGGTTTTCCTCGATGTAAATAGTTCCCTGGAACAAGGTGGCATTCATTTCCCAGTCGTCGAAAAGCGAGAAGGGAGATACCATAATCTGCCACGTCCATGAGCAACCCGTACTAGTATCGAGGACGAGCCTTCACACCTTCGTCATCATCCCGCGCCATGTTATGAGATCTGTGTCCACTTTCTGCCCTTTCTCCTTCTCGTATAATATGAGCGCTTCCAACAAGCCATCTAAATGGTCGTCCGCGGAGTCGTCTAGCTGCCGGAACGTCTCGAATCCTTTATTGAGGTCGCAAGGTAGCGCCGGCGGATAGTAGTAGCGCAGGCTTGACGCATCGTGCCGAAGGACATGGTCTTCATCAAAAGAGAAGTAGGTGATTTCCTAAACAACTCAGCACGCAGAAAGAAACACTGCACCATCCGCAAAACATACCCGGGGTCTTCTGATGGCCGCATTTTGAGTCGCAAAGCGCCCGACAGGTTCAATATCAAAGTGGTAGTTGTGAGCCATCCTAGGCTACCATGGCGTTCCAGAAATCCTGAATTGACGCTGTCCCGTCTCCATCCCGCCGCGCTTTTGAACAGCGGAATCAATATGTTTGATCCTACAACTGAATCGCGATACCTTGTGAAGGCTTACCATTGATGCTGTCACGTGGGTTCGCGTTTTTGGAGACACGCGTAGGCGCGGCATCATTTGGGACGCAGCACGCGCACAGCTTTTCAGGGATCCCGCTCTCTGCCAGCGTACTTGGCTCTCCCTTGAAGCCAAAATGCACGTCTCAACCGTCGTATAGTGCTCGAAATGGAGGCACGCTTCGCTGATATCTCCCCTCCTACGGAACTACAGCAATTGCAGATGCTCACGGGAACGTAGAAGTTCTTGGAACCCTTGGTGTTCCCGCAGGAACCTCATATATCACTTCGCTCACGATTATGGTCATGGAATCAGACCCTGTACATATACGAAGCTGTGATACTCAATTTCTCCCTTTGCTGTGAATGCGATCTGCCGTCTCGCTCTGTCGTCGCTACACGCATTGGAAAAGCCGAAAATTATACATACATGAATCCTATATCGATCCTATATCGACACTAAATCAACCCTACTCCGATCCTGATCCGATCCTAGTCGAGGATCACTATAAGATCACTATAAGATCCATTATAGGCTAATTAATGTATTGAGAATTACTATCGGATCACTTATTAGCTTTAAAAATTTTTTATATTACGTAATATTTATAGATTATAAATTAATATACCGAAAAAACTATTATAAATAGCGTCGTGGTCGAGTAGTAACGACGTCGCTATCGCCTATAAATTAAAAAAGAAAATTTTTAACGGTACTAGTAGTCTTAAACTAGAAAAGAGCTAAAAAAGGGTGCTCCTAGTAGGTTTCGAATACTCGTTTTTTACTATAGTACATAGTACTATATAGCCTAGTACGTAATCCGGATCCGATCCGGATCTAAGAAAATCAACAGATTAAGCCTCCGACCTAATAATCGAGCTAGGATCGAGCTAGGATCAGACCTAGTTCAGTAACTAGATCCGAACTAGGTCCGAACTAGATCTAATCCTAGATTGATCCTAGATTAAGCCCCTATAGAAGGCTAGTACTGTATTCTTTATATAAAGCTTATACTTAGTATAGCACTTAGTGATATTTTTGGAAACTATATAGTACTTAATAGTATATATATTAATCGTCCTACTACGCGAGAACCTACTATCGAACGTACTATTAAGCGAGCATGTTGTTAAGCGTGTTACTACTAAGTAGTATTAAGCGTATTACTAAGCGTAAAGTTAGGCGTATAGATTTAAACCTTAATTTTACTATCGATTTAGCATACCGACTCAATTCGGGGCCGTTTCGGGACCGCTTTAGACAGGATACAGAATCGATTTGAAATCGGTTTGGAGCCGGTTTGAAATTATATTAGATATATAGATACCTACCCCCTACAGAATCGATATAGTATTAACACCGTATTAACACGGTTTCGAAACCGTTTAGAGGATCGAATACGTATCTAATACGGTTCTACTACGATTCTACTACGGTTCGAAACCAACTCGAATACGATTCGAAATCGATTCGAAACCGGTTCGAAACCGTTTACGGGTTTAAGCGTATCGAGACCGTATCGACTCTATTTACTTAGATCCTAAGTTTCGATTATATCTACTAGTTCGCGTAGAGATTATCTACTAGTTTAAGTATATTTACTATATACGTACCTTCTTAATTATTATCTTACTACGCGACTTCTTCGCGTACACCTTTTACGTACTATATATATGTCCTTCTATAAAGGATTAATCCTATATCGATTCTTTATTAACGCTATATTAACCCTACTCTAATCCTAATCGGATCCTACTTAAGAATCACTTATAGGCTAAATAACGTATCGTAGATTACGAGAGGATTACGAGAGAATCACTATAGAGATCGCTATAGAGATCGCTATAGGCTAACTAGCGTATCGAGAATTAGTTAAAATTTTTAAAATTTTTAATTTTTTTAAATTAATATATTATATAATATTTATAAATTATAGATTAATATATTGAAGATACTACTAGAAATATAATATACGGCGTTATAGCCGAGTAGTAACGACGTCGCTACCGCCTATAATTTAAGAAAGAAAAATTCTAACGGTAGTCTTAAACTAAAAAAGAGTACTCCTAGTAGAATTCGAACTCTCTTTTTTCTACTATTATAGTAGCCGATACGTAATCCGGATCCGATCCGGATTTAAGAAAAAAAATAGATTAAGCCTCCGATCTAGGATCCGATTCGGTTTAGACCTAGTTCCGACCTAGTTCGGACCTAGTTCGGACCTAATTCGGACCTGGTTCGGATCTACTTTAGATCCTAGGTCTAAACTAGGTGTGATCCTAGATCGATCCCGGATTGAGCCTTTGTAGGAGGCCAGTACTGTATATAGCTAAGTATCGAGCGTTCTAATAATTACATAGTATTCTACTACGCGTATATCTTCTCGAACGTCCTCTCGAGCTCTCGAGCGTCCTATTAATCGTCCTGCTAGGCGTACGTCTCCTCAAACGCACTGTCGAACGCACTGTCGAACGCACTGTCGAACGCACTGTCGAACGCACTGTCGAACGCACTGTCGAACGCACTGTTGAGCGAGCGTGCAGATGAGCGAGTACTGTAGTTGGACGCACTGTTGGACGCACTGTTGGACGCACTGTTGGACGCACTGTTGGACGCACTGTTGGACGCACTGTTGGACGCACTGTTGGACGCACTGCTGGACGCACTGTTGGACGCACTGCTGGACGCACTGTTGAATGCATTGTTAAATGCACTACATACATAGTATGTATTGAAACGCACTGTCGAACGTACTGTTAGTTGGGCGTATAGTTGGTTATGCAGTTGGGCGTACAGTTGGGCGTGCAGTTGGGCGTGCAGTTGGGCGTGCAGTTGGGCGTGCAGTTAGGCGTAGACTTTTCCGATTATAGATCTACTAGTAGTAGTAAACGTAGAAATAGTAATAAAATCGATTTATAGCCGTATCTAGACTCTAAACCGTATTCGAGACTCTCGAGGTTTAACACCGTATTAATACGGTATTAAGCCTCGAAATCGATTCCACTACGGTTCGAAACCGGTTCTAAACGTTAATTTTATTACCGATTTAAGTACGCCGACTCGGATCGAAACCGGTTTAGAACCGATTCGGATCCGTAGTGAAACCGGTTTCACTACGGTTTAAAACCGTATCGGATATTATATCGAAACCGTATTAAAACCGTATTAAAACTATATTAATACGGTGTTAATACGGTATTAACCTACTCTACTATGGCCTATATAGTACTATATTTAAACTATATTAATACGGTTTTGTAATATTAATATAGTTCTATTCTAGCTACCTAGATAGTAGGTAGTAAAATTAGCACTTTATAAGGAGGTATAATAGATAGACTTCTACTTTATTTATCGTAAAGCCTAGCTTCGCGCTTTTCACCCTCTATATAAGGCTAGGTATATTAGACTACTACTAGTATATACCTAGTAGTAGGTTACGACTTTCTCGATACCGAAATCTATCTTACCTAGTGTTATTAAGCTTAACGAAATTGTAAATGTCGGCAGGAGCGACGCTCGTTTGCCCTGCCAAAAATACAAGTAAGAACAAGGTGAGGCTAAGTACTATATCGATGTCCTATACTGTCCGCGCATTTCAATAGATCGGAGCTTATAATATATATAGTATATACGTCGGCCCAAGCCGTTATGCCACTTTGTCGTAGTCCTCTTGGAGTCTCTCAGACCACTAGTTGTGTTCTATATCTGTCAACACCTAGTAGCTTACGCTTTAAGCCTCGACCTCTTTTTGTTGTAGCTACTATATTATATCATCTTTCGAAGAGAACTTGAATCTGTTTCCGTGGATGACCATAGTAGGCTCTAAGTTAGGACACGACTACTAACGCTTTTGGCATAACCTACCTATACTGTCAGTTCCTATCGTACATACATGCCCTTCTATAAAGGATTAATCCTATATCGATCCTATATCGACGCTATATCGACCCTACTAAGTACTCCGATCCTACTCCGATCCTACTCGAGAGTTACTAAGTACTTGTCATGCGCGTCGCACTGGGCTACTAACCCATAAAAAAGGCTTGAATTCTAAGTACTTACTAAGGTGCCCACCCCCCCCTAGATCGATACAGTATTAACACCGTATTGACACTATTTCGAAACCGTTTAGAGAATCGAATACGTATCTAATACGGTTCTACTACGGTTTAAATACGGTTTTACTACGATTTCACTACGGTTCCGAACCGTAGTAGAACCGTATAAATTTAGTTTATAAGTATTAGGTTTTTAAAGCGTATCGAAACCGTATTAACTCTAGTTACTTAGATTCTAAGTTTATTTAGATCCGTCTCTTATTTACGTATTCGATATTTATTAGGATATCCTATATTACGAGTTTAGCTATATTATATTATATTACGTATTACTATCGTATCTAGATAGTTCGAGAGTTTCTAGATTTATACAGTTCGATAGTTTATATAGTTCGATAGTTTTAATTAAGTTTAATTATATTAGTATTACTATTATTATCTAAATAGTATCTATATATATACTAGTACTCTCGTATTAATTAGAACTATATCGGGTCGGCAGTATATAAGAAAAAATCTATCTATATACTATATAAAGTACTAATATATAATAGTAATAGTAGAATAATCTAGATAGTCTAACGAACTAAATAACTAATACTATTAATACTATTAATACTATTAATAGTCGCTATAGGGTATCTTATATACTAAAAAACTAGATATAGAGAAATAGATACGTTAAAGTATCGCGATAGAGTAAAAAAATATAATCGAAGTAGTAAATATAGTAGACTAATAGACTTATAACGATTTACTAGCCTTAGGGTTATTAAGGCTATTACTTAATACTTTACTAGGGAAGTCGTAGTCTTTATCGTTCTAGTCGTTTTTAGAGATCGTAGAGATAGTATAAAAGTTATTATCGAGTTTATTCTCGCTATTATTATCTAGATTTATACTCGAGATATTCTAAATTCGACGCTTTCTATTATTACGAAGAGAAAAATCGTTAATAGTAAGGTCTACGAAATTCTTCTTATAAGTTAAATCGACGAAGGTTTTAAGCTAATACTCGTAGTTATACTTTCGAAATTAGTACTTTAATAGATATCTATTATAGAGATATATTATTCTAGTATAGATAACGGTAATAATAAATACGTCTATATAGTATCTAGATTAGTCTTCTATAAAGTAGATATAGACGAAGTACGGTTCTTATAACGTAAGAATAGCTTCGTCTTAGAACTATAGTGATTAAGGTCTATAGTCTCGTCGATAAATTTAAAGACTTTCTAAATCTATTTAGAGTCGTATATTTAATTAATCTTTCGGCGTAGAGTTATATAATTATACTCGGTACGAAGTCTTAGTTCGCTCGCGTTATTTAGTATTAGATTATTCGTAAACTTATAGACTAGACTTAGCGTCCTAAATCTCTAGTTTTTATATAAAATATAGACTTTTTCGGCCGCTCTTCTATAAATAGATAAGCCTTTCGAAAGACTAGGAAATACTCGTAGAATAGACGGATAGATAGCCGTTTTATTAAATCTCGATATAATAAAGTACTAGCGCGAGTATAACTCGAGATTATAGAACGCTTATTTCTTCTTCTTACTATAGATAATAGAACTATTATTAGATAACTTAGGCGATAGCTATACCTCGGATAGATTAGGGATATAAGACTTATTTTCGATATATATATTAGCCTACCCGTTCGCCTACCCGTTAGCCTACCCTAGTATCTATATTCTTTTCGAGAAGACTAGTAGTATAGTAATAGGTTCTTGCGTAGCTAGCGCTAGCTTTATCTTCGTAGGTCTCGAGCGTAAGGATAAGGTAACCGTACTAGTCGTCTATACCTTTACTTTAGTCGGACGTACTTAGCTAGTAGAACAAGGTATAGGAGAATTACGTCGTATAGGCGGAGGAGAGTTACGCCGTGCTGGAGAGTTACGCCGTATAGGGAGGGGAGAGTTACGCCGGGCTAGAGAATTGCGTCGTAATAGAGAGTTATGCCGTATAGGAGAACTTAGAGAAGACTCTAATAGTTCTACCCGGGTTACGAAGGGCTTATAGCGCTATAAATATTAGTATTCCTAGTATAGTATTATATACTAAGATATCCTTATCTTAGTCGATATTGGCGAAGGGCTATCGCTATTATTATTAAATACTAGATTCTTAATAGCTATAATATCTTTCTTCTCGAAGTAGATATCTCGTTATCGTTTATTACTAGTACTATAAGTTCTTACTAACTAATCTAGTAACTTATCGATAAGGTTACTAATATTTTTTAATTATCGTAGCGAGGGAATCTTCTATCTACTATTACGCTAGAATTATTAAGAATATAACTACGAAGTTAACTACGATAATTAAGAAATAGTCTTTAAACGATTAACTTAATAAGGCTAGACCCGCTATAACTACTACGTCGACGTTCTTAGTATTATACTATATTTAAGTTAGGGAAAACTCTATATATATAGTACTAGATAGGGACGGATATAAATAGATACGTACTCTATTCTAACTAATATTAAAGAGCGGCGCGTAATATTAGTAGTAGTATAGTAGTAAGTAAGTAAGACCGATCGTTCGCTCGAAAAACTAGGCGAGGTTAGAGTATTAGATACTATTAGCAGGAACCTACCTATATCTACCATTTAAGAAAGTTAGTAGTAAGTAGTAATATAGGTGTAGTATCTTCTCTAAATAGGAATTAAGTTATATAACGACTAGGTATACTATACTATAGTATAGTATAAGATATTATTTCGCCAACTTTATATTTAATAAGAAATACTATCTAGGTCTAATTATTACCGGTTCTATATTATATAGAACTATCCTTATACGTTTATTCTAGGAGTAAGTATACTATATTCGTAGCTTTAAACGCGCTTATTTAAGTTATATCTATAGTTCTAGTCGGTCTATCTACTAAATAGGTAAGTTCTAATAATAATAAATAAAGAAGGCTATAACTAGGTTAGCCTAATAAGTACTAGTAAGTACTTACTTTAGCCTTAAACCCGACCCTATTTTACTTTACGTCTCCTAGTCTAGCTATAAGATCGCCGTTATCCGATTCTAGTTCGATAAGGTCGTCGTAAATAGTTATAGTTACCTCTTTACCTATTTCTATCGTAAGTATAGTATTAATTACCTCTACTATAGTTAGACGCTTCGATTCTTAGCCCGTTTTAAGAGCGTATTATCTTACTTCGATAGTCGTAGCTCGTATTAGCCTATCTCGAACTATAATCTATTCGCCGATATTAACTATATTATTTATTCTATAGTTAATATTAGTATAGAAGATACTATTATTAAGCTCGCTTATAATCGAAGAAGTACTCTTCTTTACGATATTAATCTACTAGCGATTCGAGATAGTATATAGAATACTTAAGTTCTATAAGTATATCGAGAATCTCTACTAGAGACGACGAAATCGATACTTAGTCTATAGCCTTATCTAGCGTAATATAGAGATATTAAATATAATAGTTTCGTAGTAGAGTTTCTAAAGATCTAGACTATAAAAGTTTATACTAAATAATATAATAAGTACTTAAGTCTCGTCGATAATATCGTTAAATCTAGCTACTAGTTTCTAGCGTTTATCGTTAGCTATATTAGAGCTATATATCCGGGTATTAATTTTTAGCTTTTATAGAATATTATATAGTAGTAGTTACTCTACTAGAAGTAGAGCCTAAATATATACTTTCTAATAATACTTTACTATATCTAGAAGAATAGCGAGTATTATACGGATCTTTAGAGAAGTCCGATATAGGAGGCGAAGCTAAGTAAGATAGTTATTATATTCTAGAAGCTTAAATAATAGCTCGCCTACTACCGATTTAGTATATTAAACTATCTCTAACTACTTATAGAGTATATTATTATAGAACTTCTAATATAGAAGGGAGTTAATATATATCTCTTTCTAGATATAGTAAAAGCCGAGCTAGATAGAGATTAATAATATAGTACGTAAATATTTAGTATTCTATACTAATTAACTATTTAGTAGTATCGTTATTAGATTATACTAAATATACTCTATAGCTTTATTATACTATTTAAGCTAGCTCTTAGAGAACTAAACGTTTATATATCTTCTATAAATAGATAGAATTTCTACTTCGATTCATCTACTATCTATATAACTAGTATAAGTCCGCCTAATATAGTATATTTCCTATAGCTTCTATAGATAGTACTCTACCTAAAGCTCGTTAATATTCTAGAAAATAAATTTATCTATAAACCGTCGATAAAGCCGGAGATAAGTATACTCGTAGAGTATACTTATATTATATAGATTAAATTCCGATTATTTATCGAGAAGTATTACGATATTCTTCTTCGAGATAGACTAACGGAGTTAAATAAATTTTAAGTAGTCTCGCTAGTTCTAGATACGATTAATCCTAAAAGTTACCGTTACTAGATCTATAAACTCGATATTAAGCTATTTAATCGATAGAGACTATAATTCGTTATTACGCTTAATCTTATAGATCTCGTCGACCTAGATAATATTAAACTAGCGAGAAATTAAAAATAGATAGTTAAAATCTAGAACTACTTAACTTACTTTAGCTATCTTTTCGGATATTTCTTATAATATCCGCTATTTCGTAAGCTTTAAGAGCCTATACCGTAATATTTATATTAGATAGAAGATTATAAGAATCTTCTACTCTAGAGAGTTTTTCGAATTAAAAAATAAATAGTCTATAGTTAATAGCCTCTCTATATACTAGCTATAGATACTACTCTTTTTCCGATTATCGCCGTAGTAGACGAAAATATATAGGATATTAGAGTATTTTTTAATTTTTACGACTATCTAGCTAATTAGGTTAGGCGGAACGATTATTATAGATAGCTTTCTAATACTAGAATCCTTATCGGCTTTAATTACTAGGCGCTGTATACGAATATTCTATATAATATTAGTAGATATATACTTTATAATAAACTAATATAGACTTACTACTAAAATATATCTAACTATCTATATAGTTTTTCTAAGACCTATTACGTCTACTATAACTACGGCCTTAGTATATTTCTATAGATCTAGAAACGCCTAGATTATAGATATCTACTAGAAGCGTAGAAAAATACTCCTAGGTATACCCTCTATTTATAGGTAAGGACTCTTAGCTAGATCTAGGTCTCTTCGGACTATCTTACTATTAATCTAGTTAAGATTAAGATTACTACTTAATCTTTCCTCGTTCTTTATAAACGTATCGATATCTTCCTATATTATAGAAGTAACTATTATCGGTTCGTACTATAAAGTATTTACTATCTCTTATCTCTATATCTTATCTTTAGCGCTATACTAAATATTATTTCTCGAATAATATCGTAATATAGCCTTATTAAATATCTCTTACTCTCAATAGTATTTAACGAGTAATATAATAACTACGACCTTTCTAAGGCGTTTAGTAAGGTCGAGGCTATTAAATATCGACTTTATAAGAATTTACTCTTCGACCGTAAGCTATACTAGAGTAGTAGATATTAAGCTTAATAGTAAGCTCTCTATAGATCTATCGCTAGAAGACCTACTAACGATATACGCGTCGTTACTAGTAGAAGTACTAATATAATAATCTTCGCTCGATACTATACTAGTAATAAAATCGCTAAAGCTAACTCTCTAATATCGTAAGCTTACTAGAGTCGGACTTTCTATATCGAGACTACTACTAGCTATAAATACGTCTTACTCGAAGTCGTCGATATTATCGGGCGGAATTAGGTTATCTTTATTAGCTATTTTTTACTTCTATCTACGCCGTCTATCTCGTTTACGCTTTAACTACTTTAGATTATTCTAGTTATCTATAATACTATATAGACCTACGCCCTACTTATATAATTTCGTCTTAATATTCGTTTTAATATTAATAATTAGATTAGGCTAATCTAAGGATAGTAATTTCTTCTTACGATTTCTCTTTAATAATACTAGACTAGCCTTCTTATATTAGTAGACTTAGTATACTCTCTATTATCTAATAACTAGACCTAGGCCCTAATCGAAAAAGATCTTCTTCCGATTCTACGTATTTTCCTATACGATATTATAGATAAACTAAGCGACGTAGTTATCTTTGGTCTATCTAGTTTTATCTTTTCGAGACCTAGAAAATTTCTATAGACTATAGGACTCTTCTTCGATAATCTTTCGAACTACTATCGTAAAATTAGACTCTTTTAGTAATAGCGTAGTTATATCGTACTTAGTCTTTAGCTATTATTCGTATAACTCTTTCTAGAAAGGTATAAATAATAGCGATTCGAGCTATTCTCTTATCTCCGCTTTATTATTAAGTAATAGTAGGCTCTATAATAGCTTCTTTAGACTACCTAAGAAGTCGATAAGATTATAGTTTTTCTTAAAACCTTTAAGGGTACTCTCTAAGTCCCTAGATTAAGTTATAACGAAGGAAGATTATAGATAGATAACTTAAAGAGATATATAGAGCTCGAATCGAAAGTCTATACGTTAAGTTAGCTATTTAAGTTAATCGATAGATCGATAAGAATAGATAGAATAGAAAGAATAAGAATAAGGACGAATAAGAAGAATAATAAGTATAAGAAGGATAAGAACGAATAAGAAGAATAAGAAGAATAAGAAGAATAAGGACGAATAAGAA
>NW_008751652.1:1078688-1098212 GCF_000230625.1 Exophiala dermatitidis NIH/UT8656
AATAAGTATAAGAAGGATAAGAACGAATAAGAAGAATAAGAAGAATAAGAAGAATAAGGACGAATAAGAAGAATAATAAGTATAAGAAGGATAAGGACGGATAAGAAGGATAAGAAGGATAAGAAGGATAAGAAGGATAAGAAGGATAAGAAGGATAAGAAGGATAAGAAGAATAAGAAGGATAAGAAGGATAAGGACGGTTAGTACATAGTAGTATACCTAGGTTACTAGTAGTCGAAGTAAGAGACTATTAACTAGAGTTTCACTTGCTAGTAAAGTAGGAGACTTTGTAGTAGGGGGCTATAATAGCCTACCTAGTACCTAGACTATTCAAGAGGGTATTATTTATTAGTCTACCGTAGTTATATTACTTTATTACGCATTAATAGTGCTATTACTATAGCCAATAGAGTTATAGGAATAGAATATCTAGAGTAGTATCTACTAATAGTAGTAGATAGAAGTACTATAATCTATAAGAATACCTTATAGTAGTTATATATCGAGTACCTTAGTAGTATCTAGCTATATACTTAGTTCGGACGGGAGTTCGGTTAAATTCGTATTCTAATATAGTACTAGTAGTATAGTAGTAGGCTACTATATATAGTATACTAGTAGAAGATCGCCAGCTAAGTACGGCTCGAGCGGAAGCCCTATAGTTCTTATTAGCCTACGATAATAAATATAACTCTATAATAATTAGTACGCGAATTCTAATCTAAAATATACTAGTAGGGGCTATTAGTATAACGATAGTACGCTACTATAGTAGTTCTAGTATTAATACTTATCCTACCTTAGATTCGTACCGAACTACTAGTATTTAAAGCCGCTTCTAATAATCTACTTCTCTATCTAAGTTAACCCTATAAGACTTAGAGGTTATCGTTCGATATCTTAGAGGTCCGTTCTCTTAGGGGTCCTCTCTAGGTCTCGTAGAGTTAACTTAGATAAAAAAGTAGATTATTAGAAGCGGCTTTAAATACTAGTAGTTCGATACGAATCTAAGGTAGAGTATTCTATAGAGCTATAGTAGAGATCTAGGTTCGAATCCTAGATAGTCTATTTTCTTTTTTAGTAGTTATATCGCTCTATATAGGAGCCGTATATAATAGCTTCGATTAACTACCTATATATAGTATAATACTACTAGTAGTATAGCGCCTATATACTATTACCCTAGTATTATTTTCGCTTAAATTTCCGTCTATAGGCGTTAATAATTCTTTAGATAGTTATAGCTATCTATATTATCTATATAGCAGATACTATACGATATAGTATAATCTACTATAAGTTATAGCAAATAATATAGTATAGTTTACTACTATAGATAGTATAGTATAGGTAATATAACTTGAAAGTTATATTAATATCTACTAATATAAGTATATATAGGTGGCTATAACTATCTAAAGAATTACTTATTATTAACGTATAGTACGCCGTAGACTAAAGTCCTAATAGTTAAATAAAGATTTACCTATAGACTATACTTAGGATTAGATTAAGTTAGAATATAGAGTTAGGGTTATAGCTCGTTATATAATAAGCGCTCATAACTCTCTTTCCTATCTATAGCTAATTATATCTACCCTTATATACTAGTAACCCTTACTCGACTACTAGTACTACCTCCTAGTAGGTAAGTATAGTACTACCTACTTATAGTACTACTAGTAATAGTAAACTTAAAGTATTAGTATACTAGTAGTATATAGTATACTACGGTTGAAATATTCCTTCCTCTTTCTATAGACTACTACTACTATAGCTTATTTACTACTTTAACTTTACGTTATCTATCTACCTACTATAAACGATAATAATATTATAGCGCCTCGGAATATCAATAGGTAACGAAGGCTAGTATAGTATAGGATATAGTATACTAGTAGAACGTAGTATAGTACGCAGCCTAACGTAGACTTAAACAGATTAGTAGAACCTAAGCCTTATAGTAGTAATACTAGTAGTAGTATCGATTCTATCGCTATTATTATCGACGATATATTAGATAATAGACTTAGTTATAGGAACTCTATACTACTACCCCTTATAACTAACGATATCGACGACGATAATCACTACTATTACTACTACGAATCCGACTTTAAGTCCTATCTCTTAACCGAAGACGGCTTAGAGTAGAAGAGCGACTATAATATAGATAACTTCTATAATATTATTCGTTAAGTATCCGATATCTTATATTAGACTAATATATACTACTTACTACTTATTTAGAGACTAGACGATAATCCTTCTATAGACGTCTAGAACGTATTACTAAAGGTACTTTATATCGATCTATCCGACGTAGAGATCGATAAACTAGATAATAAACTCGAAGAGATAGACTTAGATAATACTACCGATTCGTATTTAGCTAGTATACTTCTAGGGACTTTACTATTATTATTATTATTACTATCGAGTAGTCTAACTTCTTTATTATATCGATAACTATTATTACTAATATCTCTATCGAAGATAATTAAGTACTCTCTTTCTTAAGAAGCGATATCGCCGATTCTACTAGTACTCGAGTTATTATTCGAGAAGTTATAAGCGTCTCGCTAGAACTATATATATATCTATAAAGTTCTTAGATTAGCGTAGATAATAAACTTATCGTAGGCTTCTCTTAATCTTTCTACGAAACTAGATACTTTAAAGCGTATAGTTTAAAGCTATATCTCGATACTACGACTACTTCGAAAATCGATTCTAGTTATATTTAAAAAGTAGACGACGCTTCCTAAGAGCGATAAGACTAGTATAATTATAATTAAACATAAAATATAGCTTTATTAGTATAATCTCGTTAACCTTATAAGAAATATTCTTAGTATTACTATTTTAATAGATAAAATATATTTCGGACTAGAATATATAGTTAACGAACTAAAAGAGTTATAGAAGTCGAGAGCGTAGATAAGCTCGGCTATTATTATAATAGATAAGTTTAGTTAATACTAGAATAGTAATATTATTCTATCTAGTAATATTATTAGACTTACGCCTAGATTAGGATATTCTAAAGTACGTATTATAATAATTAGGCGCGATTATAGAGGAGATACTAGTAGTACTATTATTATAGAGCTCTAGCCGATCTATAGTCGTAAAGATATATCTAAAGGTATTAACTTCGTCGAGAATAAGAAGCTAGTATTAGACTCGAATAAAAGAAATAGATTCGTAATCTCGATAGATTAGATTTTATATCGACTATATATATATATAGACTATCTATACGATAGTATCGAGAATATAAATAACGCCTTTCCTAACGATAACTTCTTTCTCTATCGAATATTCTATCTTAAAAGAGATATTGTCGAATATCTACGAAAGTCCTATTCTATTCGAGCTAAGTTAGAGATTATAGTTCTTAAACGCGAGAATATCGAGTAATATAAGACTAATCCTCTTAAGATACGTTCGCTTCTACTTATTCTTTTCGTTAACGACTTCGATATCTATCGAAATATATATCGAGCCCTAAAGGTATTTTACTAGATTCTAGTAAATCTTTCGATATTTAAAAAATATAAAGTTATAAATATCTTTACTTACTATCTCGAACTCTATAGTACTAATATAAAAGACGTTATTCGGAATCTTAAATCTAATATAAGATAACTACTCGAAGATACTAAGATAATTATTAATAGTAAAGCTATAATAGTTAGAGTATTTTCTATATTAATAATCGGCGATCTTCTTTAGTAGGCTAATAGTATAGACTTTCTTCGCTATAATACTATATATAGCTACCGATTTTATTTTTATTCGAAGAAGTAGTAGAGTAATCTTAAGTTTCTAATATTTAAACGATATCGCTACTATTTTAATACTATTTATAATAGAGAAACGATATTAATACTCTACGATACGGAATAATAACGATTCCTTACTAGTAAAGGGATACGACTTAAGACGCCGCCTATTATAAGACTATATCCGACGCTTAACTTAATTCTTAGCTTAGATATTAACGCGCCGTACTCGGACTAGCGTAATATCGATCGGTATATCTAGACGCTCTTATTCTTATTAATCTTTATTAAGAGAGGTAGATTAGTATATCTTAAGATTTTCTAATCTTTCCGATTTCTATCTAGATAGCTACGTATCTAAAGTCCCCTTCTATATATATAGTCCTAGTTATTATCTAAAGCTAGTAGAGCGTCGATTATTACGCTACTTATTCTCTAATATCGTATATAATAAATATAGTTTAGACTACTATTTCTTCTAGCGATCGATCGAATCGTTAATAGTAATAACGAGTACTCGAATACTATTAAGACTATTATTTCTCTATATCGGTATATTACTAAATTCAATATCGCTATTAGATCGTACTAAGGCTATACGCTAAATATAATTTATTTATACTCTCGGCGTACTAGGCGGCGGCGCTATTTTTAATAGCTTCTATAGTACGTATATAAAAGCTAGACTATCTATACGAATATAGCTTTATCCGACGCCGCTAATATTAAGACTAGTACCGCGGATATTAATAATAATAGTAATAATAGTAATAATAATAACTATAACGATATCTTTCTATAGGTCGAATCTATAATAAATG
Source organism: Exophiala dermatitidis NIH/UT8656 (assembly GCF_000230625.1). Lineage (NCBI taxonomy): Eukaryota > Fungi > Ascomycota > Eurotiomycetes > Chaetothyriales > Herpotrichiellaceae > Exophiala > Exophiala dermatitidis. Next base: position 1,083,298 of record NW_008751652.1, read on the forward strand.
CTTACTCGAATAGAGATAATAAAGTAAATCTAAGTAATTCGAACTTAAGTTAGGCTAATATAGAAGTATATCTACTAAGGTATATTCTACGGAAAACTAAGTTCTAAAAACTTATAGATCTATCTAATATTTATATCGATCTCTATCTTTATCTCTAGATAGTAGAGTACTATTAGATTTTTAACTATAATATTCTAGCTAGTAAATTAAAGTATAAGCTTTTTAAACGTAATACTAATATCGCCTTATCTTTAAATTTAATAGTATATCTATTCGTAAAAGACGTCGTACGCTAGTTAATCTAACTTAGCCTTACTAGTTACTAGTAGTATACTTATCTAGATCTAGAGAAAGTAATATCGACGATTAAAGCGATATATTTATTACTAGTAAATTTCTTTCTACTATCTATAGAAAGATTACTTTTATTCGCTTATATTAACTATACTAACTCGAAAGGTAATAATTAAGTAGATAACGAGATAGTATCGACTAATAATATAATAGTAACGGAAGATAAAATATACGTCTCTATATTCTTATTATAGCTATATTTTAATAGAAAGATATCTCTTCTAGTAGAAATTACTAAGATAGTAGTACTATCTAGATTATTTATATTATATCTATTCGACTAGTAAATCCGATAGACTCTCGATCGTAATTATCGAGTTTCTAATATAGTAGGTCTTTCTTAGAAGAGACTACGCTAGTATTAACGCCTAGATATTATAGATCCGTTCTCTTAACGTCGGTAGATATTTAGTATTAGTAATAGTATCTCTTTTTATAATAAGAGTTATCGACTAGTCTAATACTTTACTATACTATTTCGAAATCGACTCTATTTCTTTCTATTTCTTATTATAGAACGTACTAGACTCTATTTACGATACGACCGATTAGTTATTCGAGACCCGATTCTTAATTTACTAATACTAAAAGCCGTAAGTAAGTTCCGAGTAATTAGGCTTTCTACTTTAAAGTATAACTTATTATATCTACTTAATATACTATAATATAGCGAGTAGATAAATAATAAAGTAGATAAAGACTCGAAGTTCTTAATATTCTATTAATAGGATATCGACGTAATATAATCGATAGAGATAGTCTATTCTATCTAGTTATAATAGCTAAATAGAACTATATAGTAGCTCTCGAAGATATTAGTATTTAGCTAAAAAAAATCTAGTTAAAAGTACTTAATTTCTACCCGTAAAGTTATAGTAGTATAATAGTTTTAAATATATAAATCTATAGTATTAATATAGTAGTATTATAGTTTAAACTTAATTTTACTACGGCTCTAAATCGTATCTACTACGATTTTACTACGGCTTTAATACGACTCTAATACGATTCTAGTATATTAATACCGTATTAATACCGTATTAATACCGCGTAAATACCGTATTAATACGGTTTTAATATAGTATCCGGTACGGTTTAGAATCGTAATAAAATCGGTTTAGAGCCGTAGTAAAACCGATTCGAAACCGGTTCTAAACGTTAATTTTATTACCGATTTAAGTACGCCGATACGGATCGAAACCGGTTTAGAGTCGTAGTAAAACCGTATCTAATACGGTTCTAATACGGTTTCGCTACGGCTCCACTACGGTTTTAAACTATATTGAATACTATATCAAAACCGTGTTAACACGGTGTTAACACTGTGTTGATCTACTCTACTATGGCCTATATAGTATACTTGGGAATTCTGGACCTATAATTGATACCCTTGTCAATCCTGACAGTACTATAGGATCACTTATAGGCTAAATAACGTATAGTAGATCACGAGAGGATCACGAGAGGATCGCTATAGAGATCGCTATAGAGATCGCTATAGAGATCTTAACTTAATTTAATTTTAAATTTTTTAAGAATATTTATATTACGTAATATTTATAGGTTATAGATTTACAGTATATATCGAAAATACTACTATAAATACGATTCATAGCTTCGTAGTTTAGAGGTTAAGGACGTCACTATCGCTAGAATCGAAGAAAGAAAAATTTTAACGGTGGTCTTAAAATATGTAAAAAAGAGAAAAAGAGTACTCCTAGCGTAATTCGAATACTCTTTTTTTTTACTATATACTAAGTATTATAAGTAGTAGCCTATCTAGATCTAATCTAGATCTAAGAAATCAACAGATCAAACCTCCGATCTAGGATTTTGTAGTACTGAACTAGGTCTGATCCTAGATCGATCCTAGATTGAGCCCCTATAGAAGGCTAGTACTGTACTATAGATTGATATAGAGAAACGTACTATGATTTTATGCCCTAGTACAGTAGGTGTCTTGTACTCTTTATAGGAACTTGTCATAAATCCCCTGCTAATCAGTCTAAATTGTCCAAGTCGCTGCTGCAGCATTCAAGTTCCGTATGTAACCATGCAGGAGCTTTCTTAACTGCACTCCATTGCCACCATGGTGAGCCCTCTGAGGCTTGCCCATGGAGATTGATTCGGAGGTTGACGATGTTGGCACCTGCCGTATGTACGCATGTAGACCTATATATACTATATACAGTACATATATGCCCGCCTAATAAGGATTAATCTAGGATCGATATAGGATTGATCCTAGACTAACCCTACTCCGATCCTGATCCGATCCTACTCGAGAATCACTATAGGATCACTTATACAAGAGGATCCCTATAGAGATCGCTATAGACTAACTAGCGTATCGAGAATTCACTTCTTAACTTAATTAAAAACTTAATTTTTTTTTAATTTTTATATTACGTACTATTTACAGGTTATAGATCATATATCGAAAAAACTATTATAAATAGTATCGTGGTCGAATAGTAACGACGTCGCTATCGCCTAGAATTTAAAAAAGAAAAATTCTAACGGTACATAAGTAGTACTTAGTACTAGTAGTCTTAAACTAAAAAAGAGTGCCCCAAGTGGGATTCGAACTCTTTTTTTTTACTATTATAGTACTTAGTTGATACGTGATCTAGGATCCGATCCGGTTCTGAGCTAGGTCTGCCAGAGCTAGGTCTAATCTAGATCGGATTCTAGATCTAATCCTAGATAGATCTTAGATTGAGCCCTTATAGGAGGCCAGTACTGTATATAGAAGTTAAGTGTAAGACCTTTTCGATTATAGTTCTACTAAGGGCGTGTTCGACAAGCGCAACTTGAAGTGCCAACTAGCATTAAAACGCGGAAAGTCGCGCTTTAGAACCTACGATTTTGGTAGTTTAATTAGTTCTTAGCATATATAAGAAAAGCGTCAACACAGATAGAGCTAGAGTAATTAGCGCGATATATTGAAAATTACACTTACGTGCGCCCTACTAACTTGTAGGTTAAAGTGCCATTATCGGTCCCGACTACCTATTCGATAATACAATTTTACTCGCTTTCGAAAAGACGCTATACTAGTATTTTGGCGGAAATCCAGGTCCCCACTATTCACGTGATAAACGCGTAAAATGCCCTTGAGTTAATGGCACTTCAAGTTGCGCTTGTCGAACACGCCCTAAAGTTATGTAGTACTAGTAGTAAACGTAGAAACCGTATCGAGGCTCTAAGTCGTATTAAGGCTCCAAATCGTATCTAGGCTTAACACCATATTAATACTTAATATCGTATTAAGTCTAGAAATCGGGTTCGAACTGGTTCCAATACGGCTCGAAACATTAATTTTATCACCGATTTAAGCACGCCGACTCGGATCGAAACCAGTTTGGAACCGATTCGGATTCGTGGTAGAGCTTTAGTGGAATTGGTTTTACTACGATTCGAAGCCGTATCGTATACTATATTGAAACTATATTGAAACTATATTAATACGGTGTTAATACTATACTAGCCTTCTATAGAGGCTTAATTTAGGATCGATCTAGGATTAGACCTTATTTAGATCTAGTTTAGACCTAGGATCTAAACTAGGTTCGAACTAGGTTCGAACCAGGTCTGAACCGGATCGGATCGTATTAGCTAGTACTACTATAGTACTAGTAATATTATAGATTTCCGTATATATACCGACATATATATGTTACGCGTACATAATACGTAAGTAGTACTAACGATGCCATCGCCTGAGTCCTACCCTCATCTGCCCTCTCCCGCCTCTATTCGCCCTAAAGTAATACGGCACAAACGTCAACTCGTCGATGAGTTGGACTGTTGAAAAAGCAGCACCATTGGCCTGTGGACCACGGCGCGTGATGGCTTGTCCATCATGGTCTTCACCGTTTCTGCCACCGTCAACACCGTTAACGCCGTCAAGACCCTTATCGCCAATGCCGTACACGATCCTATCCAGCTCTTGTACCGTGACCGTTGGCGAAGTCTTGACGGCAGCTGGATCAAAGACGGCCGCCGCACCATTCTTGACAACCAAAGCGACATAGTCGTCGTTCGTGTCGGGATCCGAGATGGCACGTTCCTCCATAGTGCTGCAGCAGCTGGCGTCGAGAATTACTGACTTGAAGTGGTCCCGCACCCATGGGTTGTCGATATCTTCGACACAGTACACAATCGGACCGCGGGCCACGGTCAGGGTGTCCTGGTTGGTGTAGGGATGTGGCGAGATGAGCCGCGGGATGATTGGGATGTGCAGTGAGAAAGCTGTGTGAGATGAAACCCATGAGGATGGGAGGACGAGATACCCTTTCTCCAGGGTAGCGGTGGGCGGAGGAGGAGGATCCAACTGTTTTGGTTTATAAGCATGAGGCCTAGCTTGCCAGATATATAGAATCAAATGAAGAGTGAGAGCAACAGAAAACAAGAAACCGAACGAGGTCTGACTTACTTTCCAAGAATCCCCCGCCCACGCAGGTATTCGCAATGCAAGGCTGATCTGAGCATTGTCTGGCTGTCGTAACTCAAAGTCCACCTGCCCGCCCCAAGGCCAATTGGTCTTCTGAGATAGTAGAGCACGCTGATCATCCAGAATTTCAATCTCATGAGTGCTTGAGACGTAAAGGTGCACGGAGACTTGGGTTGTTCTTGTTGTCGTGATTGTCGTGTTCTGGGAGTAAATGTAGCCGCCAATCTGGCCAAGGAGCCTCAGCACATTGGGAGGACAGCACGAGCAGGTGAACCATTCTTCGCGTTTTGACAAATCTTGATCACTGGAGGCCAATTGGTTGACGTAGGTGAACTTGGTGCCGTCATGGGACATCGACGTCAAGACGGCATTATAGAGACACAGTTCCATGACATCGCTGAAGCGGCGGTCCAAGTCGTACTGCAATTCAAGGTCAGCAAAGTCATCCACCACTTAAACAACCGCCATTTAATCAATACAAAAGGAAGTGCTTTGAATCACTTACCTGCAATATCCTCTCCGCGAGCATCATCACACCAATGGCTGCGCAAGTTTCTGCGTAACAGCCACCTTCGTCTGTGCCTTGAGGAAGGAAGTAATCCAACCCAAACCCTTCCCACTGTTTGATTGCGCCAATGCCTCCCGTGGCGTACATCTTCCGATCGACCATGTTATCCCAGAGCCGGTAGACAGCGTCCTTCAGTTGTGCGTTGGGGACGCTCGAACTTCCAGATCTGACCAGGTCGGCGGCCGCTGTGAGAAGATACACCGCACGCACAGAATGGCCCTTGATAGTTTGTTGTTCAACGAGGGGTTTGTGGGCCTGGTAGTACCAAAGACAGTCCATTTCTGGCCAGTATTTTGGCCTGGCATGGGGGTCATCACCTCGTCGCTCCGCCTCGACAACGTAGTAGTGCCTGCCATTGACACCAGTTGGATTTCCCCTTTCTGTGATGAAATACTGTGCCAGCTCCAAGTGCTTGCGATTCTGGGTCCGGTTGTAGAGACGTAGCAGAGCCAGTTCGATCTCCGGGTGACCGGGGTACCCATGTATCTGGTCTTCGCCTGGTCCAAACGTTCGGCACAAAAGATCGACATATTTCAGTATCGGCTCAAGCAGGTCATTGTTTCCATACAGGTGATGGTGCGCAAGAGCTGCTTCAATCAGGTGACCAGCATTGTACAACTCATGGAAATCTTGAAGGTTGGTAAACCGCTTCCCGGGCTCAACCACTGTATAGTGGATGTTAAGGTAGCCGTCCGGATGCTGTGCCGATCGGATCATCTCTACCAGTTCCTGAATGGCCCCATGGATGTGACAGTTGTGTTTTTCGCGCAAGAAATAGCATGCCCCTTCGATCCATTTTGCAACATCTGAGTCCCTGGTCGAGCAAGTTAGTCTCTTGCACACGAAACACAACCGTCCACTTTGACAAGTAAACCTACCAGAACAGATGATTCGGAACAGGCCAGACGTCCGGGGTGTCTGAGTATGACGGATGCCACTTCAGCTTAAAGGCATCATATCTGCCTGTTTTCTTCAACACATCCAGCTGATACAGCAGCGTGTTTGACGATACAACTTCACGTCTTCGAGCGATCAATGAGCCCGGCGCCAGCGAGGTGCGAAGGAATGTTTCTTGCGGATACGACATGGTGTTTTGGAAGGCCACCGGCAACTGAAGATTCCCAAGGTCTAGACGGATACTACGGTCGTCTGATCTCGATCTATCACGTTTTTTGTATCATTTCCCTTTGTATCGGGAGGCGAGAATCCCCAGCAGCCATCAATCATCCCCCGCAGGAATGATACGCGGGTCACCTCCCCGGAACTGATGAGAGCATGGTGACTAGGGCAAGCAGTGGCAAAATGATGGTGATTCCCGGGTGCTTCCTCTTTGGGGTGAAGCACCGGTGGTCCACGAAGACTTGATTGGCTGGTGTCCACCGGAGCATCAACAGCTCTCCCCACCCCCTCCGGAAGGCTCGTGTACTGCTCCGACGGGGGCTTCGCTTCCACCAGTGTCTGCTTTTCTTTCATCTCCCGGGACCGGAGGTGCACTGCAGAAGGAAGCTATTTCTCCAGACTCGCGTGCGATCGGGCAGTATCAGAGCGGAGTGTGGGGTGACAGCCATGAGCTCCTGGATAGTATATAGTCGTCCAGATGCCTCGTCTGCGCCGACCATCTAGGGACAACAGTATCCTGTACACCAGCATAATCAGCAATCATGGGTCTCATAGACAAATTTCTTCCCAAGGAGGACCGCTTTGCGGCACTCATGCTCTATGGCATGGTGTTCTGCACAATGTTCAACGGTAAGCATGGGAAAGCAATCAATCACAAATGTTGGAAGGACAGTTCGCTGATACTGCTGCCTTGTGCCAGGCTATGATGCTGGAATCATGACCGTCATTCTCGCGGACAAGCAGTTCATTGATTACTACAATATCACATCCACCAGGTCTGGTCTCGTGGCGACAATACCCTGGGCGACCACCGGCGTGGCACAGCTGATGCTAGGAGGTACGCTGGCCGGGCTGGTGGGCAGGCTTTGGGCTCTTCGCGTCTCGATCCTATTCATGTGTATCGGGGTCGTGGTCCAATCGGTACCCAACAGCTTTGGCGTGCTCATCCTCGGGCGTCTCATGACCGGGTTGGGGTTCGGATGCGTCTACATCGCCACCAACCTGTATGTCTCCGAATGTGCTCCTCGCCTGCTTCGGGGCAGTTTCGTCGGGACGGTGGCACAATTTGGGTACCAACTCGGCACACTTATTGCCTTCTGGTCCGGATACGGCATGAGCTTCCACAAATCACCGTACAATATTGCATGGCGCGTGTCCAATGTCATCCAGATCCCAATCGGGCTAATCTTCATCTGTGTGTCGTTCCTGTATATCGAAAGCCCTCGCTGGCTGCTGGAAAAACAGCCTGAGAACCCCCAACGAGCCCTGAAAGCCCTGGCAAGGCTCCGGTCAGGGTCACCGGAGGACGACCGCGTTCGAGTCGAATTCCATGAGCTTGTGGCAAGCCATGAGTACCGCAAGCAGTTCGAAACCGGATATATGGGAATCTTGAAGAGCGGGCCTCTGCGCAAGCGGCTGCTGTACGGGTTCTATGCCATGGCCCTGCAGCAGTTTGGCGGTATTGCTGCACTCACCATGTACGCGACTCTCATCTACCAGTCGCTTGGCTGGGACAAGGGAAGCCAGGCATTGGCAATCAACGGCATTCAATCCGTCCTCCAGCTGCTCATCGTTTTGGTCAACACCTTCACAGTGGACCGTTTCGGACGCAAAACGCTGCTGATATGGGGTTTCACAATCCAGTCTATCGCCCTACTCATACTCTCATCTCTGTGCACCAGTTTCCCGAACAATGACAACAAGGCTGCCGCGGTGGCCGAGATTGCCATGTTTTTCATCGTTGGAATGACCTATTGCTGGTCAAATGGACCAATCCCTCCGGTAAGGAGCCCCTGCCCTCGGCTTTTTCTGAGACTCACTAACACGGTACCAGGCAATCGCCACCGAAATATTCCCTCAACACGTCCGAGACAAAGCCTTCGGAATTTCCGCGCTTGGTCAAACAGCCTGCTTGTTAGCCATTACCCAACCCTGGCCAGACTTCCACGACAAAGTCGGGCCACGGAGCTACTGGCTCCTTCTCGGTCTCAACGTCATAGCCCTGATCTCCGTCATCATTATCCTGCCAGAAACCAAAGGCATCTCTCTAGAGCGAATGGATCGCATTTTCGGGCAGGTTGATGCCGTCGAGGCCGGAGAAAGAGAGCGGTCGGCTTCTGTGACCGAGGAAGATGCGATCCGTATGGCTTTAGGTGGAGGAAAGAGTAATGACTTGAACACCGAGAAGGATCTGGAAAAGGATGTTGACCATGTCCGGCAGGTAGAACTCGTTGAGTCGAGGAATTGAACACGATGCGCGACAATGCTGGCGCAGTGATACCTGGGAAGGACAGGGGAAGGCCAACTGTGGAGGACTTTTTATGCTACCTCTTTGAAAGCCGTCAATGCATCTGGGATCTTCTTCGCTTCACTCCGTAAGATGATATGTCGACTTGGCGTTAAAACATGACACCAACCATACTGTTTAGTGATTGTGTAGAGGAGCATCATAGCCCCAGGCACTCATCATCCCTGAGTCCGTATTTGCCGCTGACGGCTAACGCTCGCCAACTTGTCCAGAATCCGGATCCACCTGTCCCGGACTCCCCACGTGGACGATGTGGCTAGCAGCCTTCGCCCCTCGATCAGCACCTTCTCAGGTGCACGAGGACCGTACAGGTCACCCACACCGTTCATGATCGGCTTCATGGTGTTGCCTCGACGCACAAACTGCTGCACGAGTTCGTCATCCGTTGGTCTGTCTATGAGGATGATATCACAGACGGCTTCCTCGGTCTCGTCTGTACGTTGGTCAATTCCTGTAAACTCGTCACGGCCTGAGTGCGACGATGGCTCGCTTTCTTTCGAAGAGGTCGAAAAGGCGCTGAACGCCCACAAGGCCAGTGCAGTCAGACCGACAGAGGAGGGTTCGTAAAATCCGTTCGCAGAGAACCTTCGAATGTGCCAAAACAGTACGCCTGCATGGATCATGGCCAGTCGGGCTTTGTACTGGTCGAGATTCACCCAGCGGCGTATCATTTGCTTGTCCATTACAATGCTTTCCCCGGATGAAGAGCGCGATTCTCCTGACAAGTGCTCGGCGAATCTCACAATGTTCTTGTATGGACTGAGTAACACGACTCTTGCGAAGTGCAGGTGCATCACAGTCGGATGTTCGAGGCCTGACTGCAACCCGATGGTAGCATTGGCACTCCAATGGAGGATATCGAGGCAATCACAGGCAGAATTTCGCCAGCGAGCGTAGGTTGACACCGAAGGGAGCCAGATTGGTGATCGTGACCTTGCTTCTTCAGGAGAGCGTTTCTCCGCGGTTGGTGTCCAATGCGACAGTGGTTCCTCAAGATACGCTTCAATTTCCCAGGTCCGACGAAATATACCATGGATGAGCAAGATGCGGCTGAATTCTCCCAGATCAGATAGCAGCTTCTTGTCGATATATAATTGCTCCAAGGCGTTCGCAAGAGTTGGGGCGGGTGAGTATCTGCGAGATACTTCAGCCCATTCCCTGGCCGTGGCGGCGGCCCACACTTGCTCATGCGCCGGAAGTCGGAGTCTTGTGCTCTCAGAGTTTGGTATCGGTCTTTGTCCAAAATGGACCTTGCTCATGGTGTCCAACAGCCATATCGAGTAAGACAAACGGCGTTGGGACTCATCCCGTCTCCAGTCCGTCCACCTAGATTCGATATCCCTCGAGTCTGCCACTTCACTGTGTTCGAGGATGTCCGGGCAGGAATTGGCCGAATCAAGCCGGAGCTTAGACCCATGACTGTGCAAACGTTCGTCTCCAGAGTAAAGGCAGCCGATACAGTGCAAAAGCTTCATCTGATATAATTCGATGCTGCGGTGCGAAGACGAAATCGCTACTTCTTCCAGGTTTTGAAGTACCCTCCTAGTGAATTCGTGCAGTGAGATGGTAAGAGAGTCAGAGCCTTGCAGGTAGTGGCTACCAAGCGCACCAGCAGCCAGCAAGGTTTCCCATTTTCGCGGGTCGCTGGGACTCACGTGCAATATAGGGAGCAGAGGGTGGAAGTTGTCAAAATAAAGCTTCACCAACTCGTCGAAGAATGATTTCGGGGGTGTGTCAGGAGTAAATGCCAGATGGGATGATGGCAATGGCTGATTCCCGTGATCGACGTTCCCAGATATGGGAGTTATGCCATGGTTCTGAGTCGCGGAAGCGGAAGAACCTTTCACATCCAGACAGAGACTTTTAAATGCCGAGAGCAAACAATCATAATCTTCACCTGAGAAATATTCCTGCGATGCTCCGCATCCGGTAGCCGGCCATTCGTAAGCGAGACTGAACGAGGCGGCCGCGAAACTGGCTGTTTTGGGGGTGACTCTGACAGGATTTAATTTGCGGCGTTTGACACGTGGCAATCTGGCGGCAGCTCCATCTACGTAAAATTCTCCTGGCTCTGATGGTTGGTCAGTGACTGACAGGCTTGCGGGACTGGTTGAGGAGACTCCGGGGGCGTCCAGGTCTGCAAGTGAGTCATGGCCGATGGGGGATGTCAGGTCCTCATGTGGTTGTGTTTGCAGAGTGTTGAGCTGAAATGCGCCTATATCGGGCCAGTAATCGTGGGTAGTCCCGCCTGAAGTAGAGCCATAGTCGAAGTCGAGTGCAGAATAATCATCCATCAACCAGTTGATGGTGGAAGACGCGCCTGTCATCCAGTAATTTGGATCAATGCTATCGAAGGGACCGGCTTGATATTGTGGGGTTTGCAATGCAGCACCCCCGTAAGAAGGTTCCTGTTGGCTCAGTTCCCGTGATCCAGGTTCAGCACCCAGAAGTGCAAAATGATTCTGGCCATTCCACGGCGCCGCTGCAACGCTCGCAATACCACCTTCCATGGCAGTGTCAAAGTTACCGGATGGCGAAGTCCTCTCGGTATCACGCATTCTCCTGTTGTCGGTATGCGGATCCTTTGTCGATACTAGATCAATAGACTGCTGAGAATATCTCTCCGAGTTGCCAGCTGGGGTTGCTGACGTTGGATAAGTGCATGGCTGCTCCCGAGCCGAACAGCGGCAACAAGGTATTCCTCCAGAGCAGCGAGTCTTTGCCACCACGCATGCCGAGCACGCCCTGGTGCACTTGGCTTGTGGTGACTGCGTCTGCTGATGCACCGTTTCGTGCCTTTGAAGCGTGTCTCTAAGAAGGTGCGTTAGGACCTATTGCTCGAAATTGCCCCCGGTGGCTTGTAGCAGATCTGGGAAGGACGGAGTCGTCACTAGAAATACCTTCTCACGAAGCTCTTGTGGCAGGTTCCACATTCAAATTGGCGCGTCTTGTCATGAACGAGAGCATGTCGCTTTAGATGCTCGAGTCGGCTGAAGGTCTTCTCGCAGATCGAGCATCTCCGAGAGTGTTGGCCAGGCAGCTGAGTTGCAGTTGGGTTGATCTCCTCGACACTATCACTCATGCTGGGAGTTTAATCAACCGTTGCATCACCATAGATACCAGTAGTCAACAATATAGTGTCCTTCGCGCTGGGAGGACGCCGAAGGCATCTAACTGAAGTCATTGCGGAGTTGGCATGGAGCAACTTGAACCATGGAAAGTCAGGACTTGAAGTCCGCAATAACTCCGGATCCCCAATTGCGGAGGTCAAGTCGCGCTTGCCGAAGCCTTGTCAGCCAGGTCACGTGCGAGGCTGAGCACTGTCACTATCAGCCAGGTACAGTAGGTAGATAGCCATGGACATGCGAGACGAAGAGTAGCTATCTAGGTATCTAAGATACTCCGTGCCGATGGGGAATCTTACACCTTTGCTAGGCTTGTATGTTCGGAGGGCAGAGCTTGAAAGATCAAATGAAGCGTCCAAAGCAGTGTTTCGGAAACGTAAATAGAATACAGCAGTTATACCGGGATCAAAGGGCTTGCAGAGCCAGGTTTCAAATATTGGGATCCTCGTGACTGTTTGATAGTCTCTAGTCCTGCTTTTGATCGCGACAGTTCTGTGTGGGCGTGGCAGCAGATCAGGTCTTGGCCGCACCAGCTTGAGCTGCTCCTTCAAAGGAGAAGAAACCAAGTATTGTTGGAGAGACCACTCCCTCGGCCTCGACATGACGCACAGTATCACCTCAATGTTGGTCTGCTCTTCCCTCCGGACGTGTTTTAAAGCTTGTGTCTCTTCTGGCCGGTCATGAACTTTTTCGACTCCGCCTGGGGCCGACCAGTAAGAAACGCGTTCAATGCTCCCATAACCTCCTTAACAACGACGGCATCCTGTCTTTCATAGTCTTCTGCGCGGAGCTGTCTTTTCGTCAACAGGAGAGCCGCTGGGTCAAGATGGGGACCCAGCCACTCGTCGATTTCCGAAAGCACCTGCTTCATAAAGGTATCATTGTCGCTCTCACTGTTGGCCTTGAACACCTTGTTGAGGAATCCGCATTGCACCAGCTCGTGGCACGTAATTCTCTTTCCCATGAGGAGTGCTTCATTCGTCTTGGCGGCTCCAAGGCGTTCCTTGAGGCTGAAGGAAGAGCCACCTTCAGCACCCAGGGCGAGAGACGTAAACGGGGTGGCCAGATATGTGTGGGGCATGGCATAAATAAAGTCGGCAAAGGCAACCAAGCCGGCCGGGGCGCCCACAACTGGTCCGTTGAGAGCGGCAACCAGAATCTTGGGATGCCTGAACACGCTCCGCGTGGCTGTCAACCAAGGCATGCAGAAGTTCGTAAGTAGCCATTCTCGAGCACTTTCCTGTTCTTCCGGCTTGCCGCCACCCGGCTTTTCCAGGCCGACATCGCCGCCCGAAGAGAAGAAACGACCCGTACCGGTCAAGACTGTTACCGTAATGTCGGGTCTCTCGGCCACTTCATCTAGCAGATAAGCGAGGCGGTGGAGGATTGCTCCATTAATCGAGTTGAGACTCTTGGGGTTGTTGAATCTGATGATGGCAACTGGAGGCTGCACTGTGAGGATCCGCAGCTGCGCTTGCCATTTTGTGGTCTCCAGGCTGAGATAAGATGTGTCTGTTCAGAACGTCTGAATGATGATGGCCACGGACTTGTGAAGCTCTGAAATTGTTCGAGATTTCAATATCAGCCCCGTAGGCCACTAACCTTTTTTTCTCTCATGGAGACTTCCCTCGGTACCTTGTCCTCGGCTCCAACAATTGTTATTCGAATCGTCAAATGTGCCGCCAATGAGAGCTGTCCAAAATGCTCCGCAAGCATAATACTCCACAAATAAAAAAGCACCGCGGGGCCCCATCGCAGCTTCCGACTTCAAACATAACAAACAATAAGGTATCGTACCATAAAGTATGTACCGAAGTGCGTTTTCATTTCAGAGCTAACTGGACAACCGGCCAAATTACCGTGTCCAGAGAAAAGTCACCCCGGATGTTCGCCCCTGCCCACACCGCAGCCCGCCCTGATTGTCCTAGTACTATAGGTTAGTCGTAGAGATAAGTACACACAGTAGTACTAGTATCAACACCGTGTTGAAGCGGCTTCGAAATCTTTTAATATACATGCCCTCCTATAAAGTATTAATCCTATATCGATCCTATATCGACGCTATATCGACCCTACTCTGATCCTACTCTGATCCGGGTCGAGAATCACTATAGGATCACTTATAGACTAAATAACGTATCGGAGATTATGATAGAATTACGATAGAATTACGAAAGGATCACTACTTAGTATAAAGATCGCTATAGAGATCGCTATAGGCTAACTAACGTATTAATATATTACGTAATATTTATAGATTATAAATTAATATATCGAAAAACCTATTATAAATAGCGTCGTGGTTAAGTAGTAAAGACGTCGCTATCGCCTATAAATTAGAAAAGAAAAATTCTAACGGTCCTCGAGCGGGATTCGAACTCTCTCTCTCTCTCTTTTTTTTTTTCTCTCTAATCCGGATCGGAGAAAATCAATAGATTTAGCTTTCGACCTAGTAATCGATCTAGGATCGGATCTAGTTATGTACTGAACTAGATCTAATCCTAGATCGATCCTAGATTGAGCCTCTATAGAAGGCCAGTACTGTACTTAAGAATTACTATAGCATCACTTACAAGTATAGGCTAAATACATATATGCCCGCCTAATAAGGATTAATCTAGTATCGATATAGGATCGATACTATATTAACCCTACTCTAATCCTACTCCGATCCTACTCCGATCCGGATCGAGAATCACTATAGGATCACTTATAGGGTAAATAACGTATCGTAGATCACGAGAGGATCACGAGAGGATCACTATAGAGATCGCTATAGAGATCGCTATAGGCTAACTAGCGTATCGAGAATTACTTCTTAACTTAGTTAAAATTTTTAAAATTTTTAATTTTTTTAAATTAATATATTACGTAATATTTATAATTTATAGATTAATATATCGAAAAAACTATTCTAAATAGCATCGTAGTCGAGTAGTAACGACGTCGCTATCGTCTATAAATTAAAAAAGAAAAATTCTAACG
>NW_008751652.1:1098232-1100364 GCF_000230625.1 Exophiala dermatitidis NIH/UT8656
TACGTGATCCGGATCCGATCCGGATCTGATCTATTGAGAAAATCAACAGATTAAGCCTCCGATCTAGGATCCGATCCGGATCAGACCTAGTTCGGACCTGGTTCGGATCTACTTTAGATCCTAGGTCTAAACTAGGTCTGATCCTAGATCGATCCCGGATTGAGCCTTTGCAGGAGGCCAGTACTGTAACGTATCGTAGATCATAGAAGGATCACAAGAGAATCACGAGAGAATTACTATAGAGATTACTATAGAGATCGCTACAGGATAACTAGCGTATCGAGAATTATTCGTAACTTAATTAAGTTTTTTTTAATTTTTTTAATTTATAAAAATATATAAATCACGTAATATTTATAGATTTTGGATATAAGTCTACTATAAAAAAAATCGACGTGGTGGTCGAGTAGTAACGACGTTCCTATTAAAAAAAGAAAGATTCTAACGATACTTAGTACATACATGCCCTCCTATAAAAGATTAATCCTATATCGATCCTATATCGACGCTATATTAACCCTACTCCGATCCTAATCCGATCCTACTCGAGAATCACTTATAGGCTAAATACTAAGTAACGTATTATAGATTGATTACGAGAGGATTATAAGAGGATTACGAGAAGATTACTATAGAGATCGCTATAGAGATCGCTATAGACTAACTAGTATATCGAGAATTACTTCTTAACTTAGTTAAAAACTTTAATTTTTTAAAATTAATATATTACGTAATATTTATAGTATATGGATTACTATATAATATATTAAAAAAACTATTATAAATAATATCGTAGTCGAGTAGTAACGACGTCGTTATCGCCTAGAATTTAAAAAAGAAAAATTCTAACGATAGTCTTAAAATAAAAAAGAAAAAAAGAGTACTTCTAGTAGGGTTCGAACTCTTTTTTTTTTTACTATTATAGTAGCCTAATACGTAATTCGGATCCGATCCGGATCCGATCTAGATCTAAGGAAATTAATAGATTAAGCCTCCGACCTAGTAATCGAGTAAGAATCGACCTAGGATTAGACCTAGTTTAGTAACTAGATCCGAACTAGGTCCGAACTAGATCTGATCCTAGATCGATCCTAGATTGAGCCTTTGCAGGAGGCCAGTACTATAGTCTTAAATTAAAAAAGAGTACTTCTAGCGTACTTCGAATACTAAAAAAAAAAAAAAAAAAAAAAAAACTACTAAGTACTACTAAGTATGTACTCGGTTCGGACCTACTAAGTACATAGTATTTTAGATACCAGATCGATCCTAGATCGAGCCTCTATAGAAGGCTAGTATACTATTGAGGCTATAGTAGAGTAGATTAGCCGCGTATCAACACTATTCATCACCGTGCTAATATAGGTTCGACACATTTTCGATACAGTATTCGATACGGTTTCGAACTGTAGTGGAATGGGTCTTACTACGGTTTCAAACCGGTTTTGATCCGAGTCGGCGTACTTGAATCGGTGATAAAATCAACATTTGAAGCCGTATTAGAACCAATTCGGAACCGTAGTGGAATCGATTTCAAGACCGGTGTTGACGAGTGCCTCGAATATATAGGTGCCCACCCCCTATAAGATCCACATAGTATCAACACCGTAACAATACAGTTTCGAAACCGTTTAAAGGATCGAATAGATATCCAGCACGGTTCTACTATAGTTCCACCACAGTTCGAAACCGGTTCAAAACCGATTCGGAATCGATTCGGAATCGATTCGAGACCGGCTCGGAATAGTTTACGGATTTAAGCGTATTAAGATCGTATCGACTTTACTTAGTATTTACTTAGATTCTAAGTTTCGATTATATCTACTAGCTCGCGTATATCTACTAGTTCACGTATATCTACTAGTTCGCCACGTACGTATCTTCTTAATTATTATCTAACTCCTATATACTATGTACGTGACTTCTACGCGTATACCTTCTACGTGCTATATAGGTATCGAGCGTTCTATTGATCGTTCTACTATACGTGCACCTACTGGAGGGTCCTTTCGAGCGTCCTGTTGCTCGTCCTATTAAGCGTCTTGTTTAGCGTCCTGTTGAGCGTCCTGTTGAGCGTCCGTCCTGTTGAGCGTCCTGTTAAGCGTCCGTCCTGTTGAGCGTCCTGTTGAGCGTCC